>NC_090324.1:72170990-72459930 GCF_040869045.1 Eurosta solidaginis | reverse complement strand
GGGACCCTTCCGGCATCATTTCTGGATGGGTTTCGTAATCCGTCCGGCATCCCGTCGGGGTATTTTCGGGATCATTTGCGTACCTTTGAGAGATAAATTCTTGATGGTTTCCGGGATCATTACGGGACTTTTTCGGGGTTATTGTTGGCCCCTTGCGGCATCATTTCTGGATGGTTTTCGGGATACGTCCGGGATCCCGTCGCGGCCATTTCGGGGCTATTTAGGGATCATTTGGGGTATCTTCCGCCATCATTTCTGTATGGTTTTCGAGATCCGTCCGGGATCCCGTCGGGGTCATTTCGGAAATTTTTCTCGTCTAATACGGGATCATTTGGGTGCCCTTTCGGCATCATTTCTGGATGGTTTTTCGGGATCCGTCCGGGATCCCGTCAGGGTCATTTCGGGACTATTAGGGGATCATTTGATGAACTTTCCGGCATCATTTTTGGATAGTTTTCGGGATCCGTTCGGGATCCCGACGGGTCATTTCAGAAAAATTTCGGGATCATTTGGGGGTACCTACCGGCATCATTTCTGAATGGTTTTCGGGATCCGTCCGGGGTCCCGTCAGAGCCATTTCGGGGACTATGAGGGGATCATTTGAGGACCTTTCGGGCATCATAGTGGATAGTTTAAGGGATCCGTCCGGGATGCGGACGGAGTCATTTCAGGACTATTTCGGGATTATTTGGGGGTACCTACCGGCATCATTTCTGGATGGTTTTCGGTATCCGTCCGGGATCCCGTCGGGTTCATTTCGGGACTTTTTCTTGATCATTTGGGGTCCCTTCAGGCATTATTTCTGGATGGTTTTCGGGATCCGTCCGGCATCCCTTCGGGGCCATATCGGGACTTTTTCTTGATCATTCGGGGTCCCTTCCGGCATCATTTCTGGATGGTTTTCGGGATCCCCTCGGGGTCATTTCGGGACTTTTTCGCGACTAATAAGGGATCATTTGGGGGACCCTTTCGCCATCATTTCTAGATGGTTTTCGGGATCCCGTCAGGGTCATTTCGGGACTGTTTGGGAACCTTTCCGGCATCATTTCTGGATATTTTTCGGGATCCATCCGGGATCCCATCGGGGTCATTTCGAGACTTTTTCGGGATCATTTGGGGTCCCTTCCAGGTTCATTTCTGGATGGTTTTCGGGATCCGTCCGGGATTCCGTCGGGGTCATTTAGGAACTTTTTCGCGACTAATACGGGATCATTTGGAGACCCTTTCGGCATCATTTCTGGTTGGTTTTCGGGATCCGTCCGAGATCCCGTCGGGATCATTTCGATACTTTTTCGGGATCATTTGGTGTCCCTTCCGGCATAATTTCTGGATGGTTTTCCGGATCCGTCAGGAATCCCGTAGGGGCTATTCCTGTACTTTTTCGGGACTAATACGGGTTCATTTGGGGCGCCTTTCGGTATCATTTCTGGATGGTTTCCGGTGTCCGTTTGGGAACCCGCCGGGGCCATTCCTGCACTTTTTCGGGACTAATACGGGATCATTTGGGAAGCCTTTCGGCATCATTTCTGGATGGTTTTCGGGATCCGTTCGGGATCCCACCGGGGTCATTTCGGGACTTTTTCGGGATCATTTGGGGGTCCCTTCCGGCATAATTTCTGGATGGTTTTCGGGATCCGTCCGGGATCCCATCGGGGTCATTTCGGGACTTTTTCGGGATCATTTGGGGTACCTTCCGGCATCATTACGGATCCGTCAGGAATCCCGTCGGGGCTATTCCTGTACTTTTTCGGGACTAATACGGGATCATTTGGGGAGCCTTTCGGTATCATTTCTGGATGGTTTCCGGTGTCCGTTTGGGAACCCGTCGAGGCTATTCCTGTACTTTTTCGGGACTAAACCGGGATCATTTGGGGAGCCTTTCGGTATCATTTCTGGATGGTTTTCGGGATCATTTGGGGTACCTTCCGGCATCATTACAAGATGGCTTTGCGGATCCGTCCGGGATCCCGTCGGGGTCATTTCGGGACTTTTTCGGGATCATTTGGGGTACCTTCCGGCATCATTACAAGATGGCTTTGCGGATCCGTCCGGGAACCCGTGGGGGTCATTTCGGGAATTTTTCGGGACTAATACGGTATCATTTGGAGACCCTTTCGCCATCATTTCTGGAAAGTTTTCGGGATCCGTCTGGGATCCCGTCGGGGTAATTCCGGGACTTTTTCGGGATCTTTTGGTGTCCTTTCCGGCATAATTTCTGGATGGTTTTCCGGATCCGTCAGGAATCCCGTCGGGGCTATTCCTGTAATTTTTCGGGACTAACACGGGATCATTTGGGGAGCCTTTCGGTATCATTTCTGGATGGTTTCCGGTGTCCGTTTGGGAACCCGTCGGGGCTATTCCTGTACTTTTTCGGGACTAAACCGGGATCATTTGGGGTCCCTTCCGGCATCATTTCTGGATGGTTTTCGGGATCCGTCCGGGATCCCATCGGGGTCATTTCGGGACTTTTTCGGGATCATTTGGGGTACCTTCCGGCATCATTAAAAGATGGCTTTGCGGATCCGTCCGGGATCCCGTCGGGGTCATTTCGGGAATTTTTCGGGACTAATACGGTATCATTTGGAGACCCTTTCGCCATCATTTCTGGATAGTTTTCGGGATCCGTCTGGGATCCCGTCGGGGTAATTCCGGGACTTTTTCGGGATCTTTTGGTGTCCTTTCCGGCATAATTTCTGGATGGTTTTCCGGATCCGTCAGGAATCCCGTCGGGGCTATTCCTGTACTTTTTCGGGACTAACACGGGATCATTTGGGGAGGCCTTTCGGCATCATTTCTGGATGGTTTTCGGGATCCGTTAGGGATCCCATCGGGGACATTCCTGTACTTTTTCGGGACTAATACGGTCTCATTGGGGAGCTTTTCGGCATCATTTCTTGATGGTTTTCGGGATCCGATCGGGATCCCAGCAGGGTAATTTCGGGACTATTAGGGAATCATTTGGGGACCTTTCCGGCTTCATTTCTGGATAGTTTTCGCGATCCTTTCGGGATACCATCGGGGCCATTTCAGGACTTTTTCGGGATCATTTGGTGTCCATTCCGGCATAATTTCTGGATGGTTTTCCGGATCTGTCAGGAATCCCGTCGGGGCTATTCCTGTACTTTTTCGGGACTAATACGGGATAATGTGGAGACCCCTTCGCCATCATTTCGGGATGGTTTTCGGGATCCGTTCGGGATCCCACGGGGTCTTTCGGGACTTTTTCGGCATCACTTGGGGTCCCTTCCGGTATCATTTCTGGATGGTTTTCGGGAACTGTCCGGGACCCCATCGGGGTCATTTCAGGACTTTTTCGGGATTATTTGGGGTACCTTCCGGCATCATTTCAAGATGGTTTTGGGGACCCGTCCGGCATCCCGTCGTGGTCATTTCGGGACTTTTTCGGGACTAATACGGGATCATTTGGAGACCCTTTCGCCATCATTTCTGGATGGTTTTTCGGGATCCGTCCCGGGATGCCTTCGGGGTAATTTCAGGACTTTTTCGGGATCATTTGGGGTACCCTCCGGCATCATTTCAAGATGGTTTTGGCGATCCGCCCGGGTCATTTCGGGACTTTTTCGCGACTAATACGGGATCATTTGGAGACCCTTTCGGCATCATTTCTGGTTGGCTTTCGGGATCCGTCCGGGATCCCGTCGGGGTCGTTTCGAGACTTTTCCCCGACTAATACGGGATCATTTGGGGACACTTTCGCCATCATTTCTGGATGGTTTCGGGATCCGTCTGGGATCCCGTCGGGGTAATTCCGGGACTTTTTCGGGATCTTTTGGTGTCCTTTCCGGCATAATTTCTGGATGGTTTTCCGGATCCGTCAGGAATCCCGTCGGGGCTATTCCTGTACTTTTTCGGGACTAACACGGATCATTTGGAGACCCTTTCGCCATCATTTCTGGATGGTTTTCGGGATCCGTCCGGGATGCCTTCGGGGTAATTTCAGGACTTTTTCGGGATCATTTGGGGTACCCTCCGGCATCATTTCAAGATAGTTTTGGCGATCCGCCCCGGGTCATTTCGGGACTTTTTCGCGACTAATACGGGATCATTTGGAGACCCTTTCGGCATCATTTCTGGTTGGCTTTCGGGATCCGTCCGGGATCCCGTCGGGGTCGTTTCGAGACTTTTCCCCGACTAATACGGGATCATTTGGGGACACTTTCGCCATCATTTCTGGATGGGTTTCGGGATCCATCCGGGATCCCATCGGGGTCATTTCGGGACTTTTTCGGGATCATTTGGGGTCCCTTCCGGCATCATTTCTGGATGGTTATCGGGGTCGTTTCGGGACTTTTTTGGGATCATTTGGGGTCCCTTCCGGTATCATTTCTGGATGGTTTTCGGGAACTGTCCGGGACCCCATCGGGGTCATTTCAGGACTTTTTCGGGATTATTTGGGGTACCTTCCGGCATCATTTCAAGATGGTTTTGGGGACCCGTCCGGCATCCCGTCGTGGTCATTCGGGACTTTTTCGGGACTAATACGGGATCATTTGGAGACCCTTTCGCCATCATTTCTGGATGGTTTTCGGGATCCGTCCGGGATGCCTTCGGGGTAATTTCAGGACTTTTTCGGGATCATTTGGGGTACCCTCCGGCATCATTTCAAGATGGTTTTGGCGATCCGCCCGGGTCATTTCGGGACTTTTTCGCGACTAATACGGGATCATTTGGAGACCCTTTCGGCATCATTTCTGGTTGGCTTTCGGGATCCCGTCGGGGTCGTTTCGAGACTTTTCCCCGACTAATACGGGATCATTTGGGGACACTTTCGCCATCATTTCTGGATGGGTTTCGGGATCCATCCGGGATCCCATCGGGGTCATTTCGGGACTTTTTCGGGACCATTTGGGGTCCCTTCCGGCATCATTTCTGGTTGATTTTCGGGATCCGTCCGGGATCCCGTCGGGGTCATTTCAGGACTATTTCGGGATCATTTGGGGTTACCGGCATCTTTTTTGGTTTGTTTTCGGGATACCGTCGGGGTCATTTTGGGACTTTTTCGGGATCATTTGGAAACCCTTTCGGCATCATTTCTGTATGGCTTTCGGGATCCATCCGCGATCCCGTCGGGGCATTTCGTGACTTTTTCGGGATCATTTGGTGTCCCTTCCGGCATGATTTCTGGATGGTTTTCGGGATCCGTCAGGAATCCCGTCGGGGCCATTCCTGTACTTTTTCGGGACTAATACGGGATCGTTTGGGGAGCCTTTCGGTATCATTTCTGGATGGTTCCCGGGATCCGTTTGGGAACCCGTTGGGGTCGTTTCGGTACTTTTTCGATACTAATACGGAATCGTTTAGCGACCATTTGGGGACCTTTCAGGGGTCACTTCGTGACTTTTTCTGTATTATTACGGGATCATATGGGGACCCTCTCGGCATCATTTCAGGATGGGTTTTGGGATCAGTTCGGGATCCCATCAGGGTAATTTCACGACTTTTCGGGACTATTTCGGAATCATTTTGGGACCCTTCCTGGTTAATATCTGGATGATTTTCGGGATCTGTCCGGGAATTTTAGTATCATCTTGGGACCCTTCCGGGATCATTTTAGGTCTCTTCGCAACCGGTAGTTCAGCACACATGCCTTTTTAAATTATGAGCTTTTATGGCCGTAGATTTGCTGCTAATTATTCGTAATTAAAATTCCGTATGTTTTATCTTCTATCTATCTTCAATTTAGAGTTTTTTAAATGAATCGTGTAACGAACTGTTATAACTATAATTACACTTTTTTTAATATTTTAACCAACTAAATACCCGAAAAAGCAACACTATTTTCATCTAAAAAATTCTTTTGGTTTTAGCTAATTGTAGGTTCACTCCTTGGTTCTATGAGTAGTAATTCTTTCACCCCTCCCATATCAGTTAATTTAATTTAAAAACAAAATGTATTTTTTTTTAATTCGAAAAAAACTTTATTGTACTATTCATGAAAGCGTGCCTTTCAGCTTATCTTCTCACTTAGCTCCTTTTTTTACTAAATTACAAAAATAAAATACATTAGACAAAAATAATTTTTAAACAGATAAGTTGATAAGCAGGCTAACGTGAATAGCATATATATATTATATTTTCTCCTTGCGGACGGGGCCGCGGGTAAAGGCTAGTATATATTATAAATGGCAAAGTTTGGATGTTTGGATGTTTAGATATTTGGATGTTTGGATGTTTGTCCAGACGTTTGTCTTTGTGACTCAATCACGCAAGAACGGCTGGACCAATTTGGATGAAATTTTGCACACATATAGCCAATAGTCTAGAAGGATCTACTAGCTATATATTTTTCAAAAGGGGCGTGGTCTCCGCCCCCTAGGAACAGTTATAATTTAATTATTATATTTTTTCGTCTTTGCGACTGAATCACGCCAGAATGGCTACACGGATTTTGATGAAATTTGGGACACAGACAGTAGTCTACTAGCGAAATTTTTTTCGTACATGGAAAGAGGGGTGGGGGTCCCACGACCCCTTCGAGCAATTACTTTTTAATAATTTTTACACATTATAACTTTACGTATACTGGCCTTCACCAATATCACAGACTCAAGGGGCCAAATAAGTCGAAGGCTTACAAAGTAAGCAGTGACACCCTCCGCCCGCCCCCTTTATCTCCCCTCTGGTGTAAAATCTAGAAATTGTTATAACTCAATATAAATTTTCTCCTAAATCAATAGTTTTTGGTATCTGGTACATACAGATCGAGATCTAGACAATTTTGGAGGAACGATCAGTAGTCCTCTTCTCTACTCCCGCCATCCGCCCTCCATCAATTGTTTTTATTAGCACGCTTTTATTAGCTTTACCTGTATGTTTCTATGTAACTTTTTATTCGCTCCAATGCGCCTACTGCCTTATTAGCATGGTTTTATAATTAGCTTCACCTTATTTGTAATCCCGTAAGGGTCATATCGAGACCCTTGCGGGATCATTTCTGGATGGTTTTCGGGATCGGTCCGGGATTACGCCGGGGTAATTTCGGGACTTTTTCGGAACTATTTCGGGATCATTTTGGGACCCTTCCGGGATCATTTCTGTATAGTTTTCGGGATCCGTCCGGGATCCCGTCGGGGTTATTTTGGGACATTTTCGGGACTATTCCGGAATCATTTCGGGACTATTTCGCGATCATTTGGAGACCCTTCCGTTCATTGGGGAGCTTTTCGGCATCATTTCTTGATGGTTTTCGGGATCCGATCGGGATCCCAGCAGGGTAATTTCGGGACTATTAGGGGATCATTTGGGGACCTTTCCGGCTTCATTTCTGGATAGTTTTCGCGATCCTTTCGGGATCCCATCGGGGCCATTTCAGGACTTTTTCGGGATCATTTGTTTATTTATTTATTTATTTAATCTTGAAATTGTTACATTTCTTACAGACTAATTACAAATGTAGGCAAATACCAACTAACTTAACTGGTCATTAAGTAGCATTTTAAACCTATTTTCACAAAAGGAAAAATCCAAAACTGAAGAATTCGGAAGCAAATTAAACTCTTTAAGAGCTCTGACAACAGGAGCATTGGCAGCATAATTAGTCCTCGCCAGCCCCACATAAAATGTGGCATGTTTCCTTAAACAAATATTAGGAATAACAAAGAAAATACGTTCAAGTAAAAAGGGGCAGTCCACCACCCCAGATATCAAATTAAAAATGAAAGTTAGAGATAAGAAGGTTCTCCTACAATTTAGTGTCTTAAGACCGATAAGCAAACATCTAGACTCATAAGCGGGAACCGGAAGTTCAAAATGAAGGGGTCGCAGAGCATACTTAATACAGATTTTCTGAACTCTCTCCAATCGACTAATATGACAAGAATAATACGGACGCCAAATAAAAGCAGCATATTCTAGTTTCGAGCGTCGAGTGTCTTTAAAGTATACGGATCGGAGAAATCTGAACTGAAACGTCTGACAAAAGCCAGCATAGAGTACGACTTAGCTATGGTATAGTTAAGATGGCTATGAAAAGTAAACTTGGAATCAAAGACCACCCCAAGATCAGTGATTTTAGAAACAATGTCTAGTTGTGAGCCACCAATAAAATATGAAGTAGGGATAAGAGTACGGGACTTGGAATAGGAGACATGGGAGCATTTTTTAATATTTAAGGGAAGCATATTTTTCTGACACCAAGCTACAACATTGTCAAGATCACTCTGAAGTTTCGTCGAGTCAGAGGAACACGTTATTTTGCTAAAAATCTTCATGTCATCAGCATATAAGAGAAATTTAGAATATTTAAAACAAGTAGTAATATCATTGATGAACATCACAAAAAGAATCGGACCCAATATACTTCCCTGAGGAACCCCAGAGGAGGCAATAAAAGAATACGAGGACACCCCATCAACTACAACTTCACATGATCTATTAGAAAGATACGATTTAATCCAATTTAAAAAATTTGAATGAAAACCAAAACTTTGTAACTTTGATAACAAAATACGATGGTTAGCTTTATCAAACGCTTTCGAAAAATCCGTATACACTGTGTCAACTTGGGCGCGGTTACTAAAGGCTTCAATGCAGTATTCGGAGAAAACTGCTAAATTAGAAGTGGTTGATCTCCCAGACATGAATCCATGCTGATCAACAGAGATGAGACGATGAATGGAGAAAAGAATTTTATTTTTCACTATGCATTCAAAAAGTTTTGAGACAGAGGAAATTTTAGAAATAGGGCGATAATTGGAAATATCGTTTTTATTGCCAGATTTAAAAACTGGCGTGATAAAGGAGATTTTCCATGCATCAATGAAGACGCCTTGCTCAAGGGACTTATTGAAAAGCAGCCAGATCGGGTAGGCGAGAGCTGCGCAGTTTTTAAAAAGGTGAGACGACAACCCATCGACATCAGTCTGTGACGACATCTTGATTTGACGAATCCCAAGTTCAATATCATCTAACGAGAGTTCAAGAGCCCCAAAGTTTAGTGAAAAACCACTAGCATCCAAGGCACTAAAAAAACCACCACTACTCAAGACAGGGTCAGCCTCGAAATTCGTGCTGAAAAAATCTGCAAAAAGATTTGCAGCATCTAAAGCCGATTCCGCTTGTGTATCTTTGTAAAATACAGCAGGGGAAATACTAGAACACGATCTCTTTGACTTCACATAACGCCAAAAAGCCTTCGGATTCACTTTAATATCGTCTTCAAATTTACTTGTATAATTCCGCTTCAAAACTTTGCTCAATGATTTAAATTCTTTCAAATATTTTAAATACAATTCCTTGGAAGTAGGAGACCTAGATCTTTTAAATTTTTTGAAAAACTTGTTTCGCAAATTCTTCAGTTTTTTCAACTCTTTTGTGAACCAAGGAATTTTGTAAACTTTTTTTCGTACACTCGGAATATGTTCACAACAAATGCAATTTAAATTATTCTTAAAAATATTAAAACAACTGGTAACTTCAACCTCAGCAAATAGCGAATCCCAATCAATAGACTCAATTGCCGCATTAACAGCATCAACATCGTAATTTTTAAAACAAAACTTGGAAAGTGAATCTTCTACGTAAGAATTAAACTCATAAAATTCCAAATGAAGAACAAGCGGTACATGATGGGACCAGGAGTGGACAAAGGGTCTAGACATTCCTGGAGGCAAAAATTCATATCACTTAAAAATATGAGATCTAATATTCTATTAAGACTGATATTAAAACTGTTAATCTGACTAAGGTCACATCTTGAGAAGCCGTCAATCAAATAGGTTTCAGCAAACGCATTTGAAGACATAGGAAGAAGCCCCCGACTATTATCAAAAGCAGACCATTCTAGATTACTGAGGTTGAAGTCACCAAAAACGCAAACATTTTCATGACTAGATACTAAGGCTAAAATATTATCAACATGCTCTTTATAAAGTAAATCGCTACTAGTAGGCGGTACATAAGAAACACAAATTAAAAGTTTAGAAACTCCATGTACTGAAACGCAAAGCATATCTAAAAGAGAATCAGCATTCGGCAATGGCACCAGAGTCGCTCGATATTTTCGCCGAATCGCAATTAAAACGCCTCCTCCTCTAGACAGACCAGTTTTTAATGCATCGCGATCTTTTCGAAAAAACGCAGAATAAATTTTCATCGAAAAATTCACCATCTATAAAAGTGTCATTTAGCCAGGTCTCGACAATAACAAAGATGTCAAAATCCAAGTTTGAACTCATCGTATATAGTGATTCAGACTTGGTTCTTAGGCCAGATACGTTTTGAAAATAAATTTTAAGATCTTTGTAAGAATGAATATTAGCTACATCCCGCGTCGAGGTTTGTATAGAAATGTTTAAACGGTTCCTTGTACCATCTGACCCAACCGATTGCCATTGGACATCGGTTGGACCTTGTCGTTTTTTGAACGAAAATTAAAAGGACGCACGGCAATGTTTGAAGGCCATAAGTCAGGCACCAAAAGCTTAGGTAGTACACTTTCCTCAACACCCAATTTAAAATTAATATAACGCAGAGAATTGGAATCCACGCCAATCTTCACCAACGGAAAACAAACAATGGAGTTAACATCAATGCCAGTATGTTGAGAAATATGAAGTTTTATTTTATCGGATGTGACCGAGGCAGAGAAAGGCGAAATATGCAACCACTTCCTTTTAGAAACAGCACTTAAGTCACTATTAATGCCCGACCCAACAACTAAAGGTGGCGCTAACAAGCGCGAATTAATTTTATTACCATAATTGGGGGAGGGTCTAATGTTATCATTAGCATTGGCAGCGTTTTTGTTGCTTACAGCATTATTCGGAATTGAACTAGTACCTGTGGTACCTGCATCAGAATTATCATTACTAGGACTGGGTCTAATGTTAACATTAGCAATGCCAGCATTATTGTTGCTTTCAGCACTATCCGGCAATAAACTAGTACTTGTGGTACCCGCATCAGCATTATCATTGTTAGAAGCGCTTTCTTTGTTATGTTGAGTTTTATTTCTTCGTTTGAATTTCTTTTTATTTTGCACTGTCTTCCATTCGTTTTGATTACCAACAACTGCAGGAGATGAAGTAGGCGAAGAAGATTGCAAAGCAACGGCGTTAGAAATTGGCGTCACAGTTGAAACATTGTTAACAACAGCAGCATCATTAGGCAACAACAACAACGATGGTTGAGCAGCAGTACAAATACCAGCTGATAATACGTCGGCAATAGAAGCGACGTCGACAGAGCCAGTAGCAACCGTTGGGGCGCACGCAGAGGCTGGCTGCATTGACGTAGCAAAGTTTTTTTTGTTTACACTACAATAACTTTCAAATTGCGTGAGCAATTGAGATAATAAAGAATTATTTTCGTTGAGCTTACAGTGCAAGTCACTAACTTCAGCTTGAAGAGAATCGGTTTTATGACGTAAGCACTCATTATCTTCACGCAAAGCAGTCACAGCAGAAAGAAGTTGAGTATTGACAATTTTTAACTCAGCAAAATTATTAACAATATCAGAGCGCGGAATTGGCATTTGCACTTATGTGGCTTGTTGTTGTTGTAACGACGACTCGTCTTGCTGAGCGGGAGCACACAAACCACAGATGTATATATTATCAGCATTATTAAGATGATTGAACTCGGCAGGCATGTTACCAACAACACAATTCATGTGATAAATTTCTCTGCAATTTTCACACTGCACTGAAGTTTGAGCGCGCTCAACTCTGTGGCCACAGAAACAAGGCATATTAAATCAAATGTTAAAATATGATATGCACAGAAAAAAAGGCAAACAAGAGTCAATGTCTCTAACAATTATTGATTGTTAAGCGACATTAAATAAAAAAGTTAAAAACTCAAAAATTAAATAAAAAATAGAAGAAAAACTCAGAGCACGGAAAAAACACAACCGTTCACGGCGACGTACTCAGACATTTGGTGTCCATTCCGGCATAATTTCTGGATGGTTTTCCGGATCTGTCAGGAATCCCGTCGGGGCTATTCCTGTACTTTTTCGGGACTAATACGGGATAATATGGAGAACCTTTCGCCATCATTTCGGGATGGTTTTCGGGATCCGTCCAGGATCCCATCGGGGTCATTTCGGGAATTTTTCGGGATCATTTGGGGTCCCTTCCGGCATCATTTCTGGATGGTTATCGGGGTCGTTTCGGGACTTTTTTGGGATCATTAGGGGTTCCTTCCGGTATCATTTCTGGATGGTTTTCGGGAACTGTCCGGGACCCCATCGGGGTCATTTCAGGACTTTTTCGGGATTATTTGGGGTACCTTCCGGCATCATTTCAAGATGGTTTTGGGGACCCGTCCGGCATCCCGTCGTGGTCATTTCGGGACTTTTTCGGGACTAATACGGGATCATTTGGAGACCCTTTCGCCATCATTTCTGGATGGTTTTCGGGATCCGTCCGGGATGCCGTCGGGGTAATTTCAGGACTTTTTCGGGATCATTTGGGGTACCCTCCGGCATCATTTCAAGATGGTTTTGGCGATACGCCCGGGTCATTTCGGGACTTTTTCGCGACTAATACGGGATCATTTGGAGACCCTTTCGGCATCATTTCTGGTTGGCTTTCGGGATCCGTCCGGGATCCCGTCGGGGTCGTTTCGAGACTTTTCCCCGACTAATACGGGATCATTTGGGGACACTTTCGCCATCATTTCTGGATGGGTTTCGGGATCCATCCGGGATCCCATCGGGGTCATTTCGGGACTTTTTCGGGATCATTTGGTGTCCCTTCCGGCATGATTTCTGGATGGTTTTCGGGATCCGTCAGGAATCCCGTCGGGGCCATTCCTGTACTTTTTCGGGACTAATACGGGATCATTTGGGGAGCCTTTCGGTATCATTTCTGGATGGTTTCCGGGATCCGTTTGGGGACCCGTTGGGGTCGTTTCGGTACTTTTTCGATACTAATACGGAATCGTTAGCGACCATTTGGGGACCTTTCAGGGGTCACTTCGTGACTTTTTCTGTATTATTACGGGATCATATGGGGACCCTCTCGGCATCATTTCAGGATGGGTTTTGGGATCAGTTCGGGATCCCATCAGGGTAATTTCACGACTTTTCGGCACTATTTCGGAATCATTTTGGGACCCTTCCTGGTTAATATCTGGATGATTTTCGGGATCTGTCCGGGAATTTTAGTATCATCTTGGGACCCTTCCGGGATCATTTTAGGTCTCTTCGCAACCGGTAGTTCAGCACACATGCCTTTTTAAATTATGAGCTTTTATGGCCGTAGATTTGCTGCTAATTATTCGTAATTAAAATTCCGTATGTTTTATCTTCTATCTATCTTCAATTTAGAGTTTTTTAAATGAATCGTGTAACGAACTGTTATAACTATAATTACACTTTTTGTAATATTTTAACCAACTAAATACCCGAAAAAGCAACACTATTCATCTAAAAAATTCTCTTTGGTTTTAGCTAATTGTAGGTTCACTCCTTTGTTCTATGAGTAGTAATTCTTTCACCCCTCCCATATCAGTTAATTTAATTGAAAAACAAAATGTATTTTTTTTTAATTCGAAAAAAACTTTATTGTACTATTCATGAAAGCGTGCCTTTCAGCTTATCTTCTCACTTAGCTCCTTTTTTTACTAAATTACAAAAATAAAATACATTAGACAACAATAATTTTTAAACAGATAAGTTGATAAGCAGGCTAACGTGAATAGCACATATATTTTATTTTCTCCTTGCGGACGGGGCCGCGGGTAAAGGCTAGTATATATTATAAATGGCAAAGTTTGGATGTTTGGATGTTTAGATATTTGGATGTTTGGATGTTTGGATGTTTGTCCAGACGTTTGTCTTTTTGACTCAATCACGCAAGAACGGCTGGACCGATTTGGATGAAATTTTGCACACATATAGCCAATAGTCTAGAAGGATCTACTAGCTATATATTTTTCAAAAGGGGCGTGGTCTCCGCCCCCTAGGAACAGTTATAATTTAATTATTATATTTTTTCGTCTTTGCGACTGAATCACGCCAGAATGGCTACACGGATTTTGATGAAATTTGGGACACAGACAGTAGTCTACTAGCGAAATTTTTTTCGTACATGGAAAGAGGGGTGGGGGTCCCACGACCCCTTCGAGCAATTACTTTTTAATAATTTTTACACATTATAACTTTACGTATACTGGCCTTCACCAATATCACAGACTCAAGGGGTCAAATAAGTCGAGGGCTTACAAAGTAAGCAGTGACACCCTCCGCCCGCCCCCTTTATCTCCCCCTCTGGTGTAAAATCTAGAAATTGTTATAACTCAATATAAATTTTCTCCTAAATCAATAGTTTTTGGTATCTGGTACATACAGATCGAGATCTAGACAATTTTGGAGGAACTATCAGTAGTCCTCTCCTCTACTCCCGCCATCCGCCCTCCATCAATTGTTTTTATTAGCACGCTTTTATTAGCTTTACCTGTATGTTTCTATGTAACTTTTTATTCGCTCCAATGCGCCTGCTGCCTTATTAACATGGTTTTATAATTAGCTTCACCTTATTTGTGATCCCGTAAGGGTCATATCGAGACCCTTCCGGGATCATTTCTGGATGGTTTTCGGGATCGGTCCGGGATTACGCCGGGGTAATTTCGGGACTTTTTCGGAACTATTTCGGGATCATTTTGGGACCCTTCCGGGATCATTTCTGTATAGTTTTCGGGATCCGTCCGGGATCCCGTCGGGGTTATTTTGGGACATATTCGGGACTATTCCGGAATCATTTCGGGACTATTTCGCGATCATTTGGAAACCCTTCCGTCATCATTTCTGGATGGTTTTCGGGATCGGTCCGGGATTACGCAGGGGTCATTTCGGGACTTTTTCGGGACTATTTCGGGATAATTTTGGGACCCTTCCGGGATAATTTCTGTATAGTTTTCGGGCTCCGTCATTTCGGGACTATTTTGCGATCATTAGGGGATCCGGCATCATTTCTGGATGGGTTTCGTAATCCGTCCGGGATCCCGTCGGGGTACTTTTGGGATCATTTGCGTACCTTCGAGAGATAAATTCTTGATGGTTTCCGGGATCATTAGGGGACTTTTTCGGGGTTATTTTGGGTCCCTTTAGGCATCATTTCTGGATGATCCTCGGGATTCGTCCGGCATCCCGTCGGGGTCATTTCGGGACTTCTTCGCGACTAATACGGGATCATTCGGCATCATTTCTGGATGGTTTTCGGGATCCGTCCGGGATCTCGTCGGGGTCATTTGGGGACTTTTTCGGGATCATTTGGGGGCTCTTCCGACATCATTTCTATATGGTTTTCGGGATCCGTCCGGGATCTCGTCGGGGTCATTTGGGAACTTTTTCGGGATCATTTGGGGGCTCTTCCGGCATCATTTCTGGATGGTTTTCGGTATCCGTCAGGGATCTCGTCGGGTTCATTTGGGGACTTTTTCGGGATCATTTGGGGGCTCTTCCGGCATCATTTCTGGACGGTTTTCGGGATCCGTCCGGGATCTCGTCGGGGTCATTTGGGGACTTTTTCGGGATCATTTTGGGGCTCTTCCGGCATCATTTCTGGATGGTTTTCGGGATCCGTCCGGGATCCCATCGGGGTCATTTTGGGACTTTTTTGCGCCTAATACGGGATCGTTTGGGAACCCTTTCGGCATCATTTCTGGATGGTTTTCGGGATCCGTCCGGGATCCCGTCGGTGTCATTTCGGGACTTTTTCGCGACTAATACGGGATCATTTGGGAACTCTTTCGGCATCATTTCTGGATGGTTTTCGGGATCCGGCCGGGATCCCGTCGGGGTCATTTCGGGGCTTTTTCGCGACTAATACGGGATCATTTGGGAACCCTTTCGGCATCATTTCTGGATGGTTTTCGGGATCCGTCCGTGATCCCATCAGGGTAATTTCGGGACTATTAGGGGATCATTTGGGGACCTTTCCGGCATCATTTCTGGATAATTTTCGGGATCCGTCCGGGATGCCGACGAGGTCATTTCGGGACTATTTCGGGATCATTTGGGATACCTGCCGGCATCATTTCTGGATGGTTTTTGGGATTCGTCCTGGATCCCGTCGGGGTCATTTCGGGACTTTTTCTCGACTAATACGGGATCATTTGCGGACCCTTTCGGCATCATTTCTGGATAGTTGTCGGGATCCCGTCACGGTCATTTCGGGACTATTAGGGGATTATTTGAGGACCTTTCCGGCATCATTCCTGGATGGTTTTTGGGATTCGTCCGGCATCCCGTCGGGGCCATTTTGGGACTTTTTCTCGACTAATACGGGATAATTTGCGGGCACTTTCGGTATCATTTCTGGATAGTTGTCGGGATCCGTTCGGGATCCCGTCAGGGTCTTTTCGGAACTATTAGGAGATCATTTGAGGACATTTCCGGCATCATTTCTGGATAGTTTTCGGGATCCTTTCGGGGTCCCATCAGAGTCATTTCGGGACTTTTTCGGCAACATTTAAGATTGGTTTTCAGGATTCGTCCGGGATCCCGTCAGGGTAATTTCTGGACTTTTCCGAGACTATTTCGGGATCATTTTGGGACCTTCCCAAGATCATTTCTGGATGGATTTCGGGATCTGTCCGGGATGCCGTCAGAATCATTTTGGGACTATTATGTGATCATTTGAGGACCTTTCCGGCATCACTTCTGCATGGTTTTCGGTATCCGTTCAGGATCCCGTCGGAATAATTGCGGGACTTTTTCGGGATCATTTGGGGTCCCTTCCGGCATCATTTCTGGATGGTTTTTGGGATTCGTCCGGCATCCCGTCGGGGTCATTTCGGGACTTTTTCTCGACTAATACGGGATCATTTGCGGGCCCTTTCGGCACCATTTCTAGATAGTTGTCGGGATCCGTTCGGGATCCCGTCAGGGTCTTTTCGGAACTATTATGAGATCATTTGAGGACCTTTCCGGCATCATTCTGGATAGTTTTCGGGATCCTTTCGGGGTCCCGTCAGGGTCATTTCGGGACTTTTTCGGGATCATTTAAGGATTGCTTTCAAGATTCGTCCGGGAACCCGTCAGGGTAATTTCTGGACTTTTCCGAGACTATTTCGGGATCATTTTGGGACCTTCCCAAGATCATTTCTGGATGGATTTCGGGATCAGTCCGGGATGCCGTCAGGGTCATTTTGGGACTATTAGGTGATCATTTGAGGACCTTTCCGGCATCACTTCTGGATGGTTTTCGGTATCCGATCAGGATCCCGTCGGAATCATTGCGGGACTTTTTCGGGATCATTTGGGGTCCCTCCCAAGATCATTTCTGGATGGATTTCGGGATCTGTCCGGGATCCCGTCAGGGTCATTTAGGATTCGTTCGATATCCCGTCAGGGTCATTTCGGGACTTCTTCGGGATTATATCGCGATCATTTCTGGATGGTTTACGAGGTCCGTCCCGGATCCCTTAAGGGTCATTTCGGGCCTATTAGGTGATCATTTGAGGACCTATCCAGCATCACTTCTGGATGATTTTCGGTATCCGTTCGGGATCCCGTCGGAATCATTGCGGGACTTTTTCGGAATCATTTGGGATCCCTTCCGGCATTATTTCTGGATGGTTTTCGGGATTTGTCCAGGATCCCGTCGGGGTTATTTCGGGACCTTTTCGGGGCTAATACGGGATCATTTGGGGATCCTCTAGGGGTCGTTTCGTGACTTTTTCTGTTTTATTTCGGGATCATTTTGGGACCCTTCCGGAATAATTTCTTGATGGTTTGCCGGATCCATCAGAGTCATTTCGGGACCATTTTGGGATCATTTGGGGACCCTTCCGAGATCATTTCTGGATCCGTCCGGGATGCCGTAGGAGCCATTTCGGGATTTTTTGTTACTTTTCCGGGATAGTTTTTGGACCCTTCCGGGATCATTTCTGGATCTGTGCGGGATCCCATCTGGGTCATTTCCGGACTATTTCGGGATCATTTTGGGGTCCTTCCGGAATCATTTCTGTATGGTTTTCGCGATCCGTCGTTGATTCCCTCGGAGCCATTTCGGAACTTTTTCTGGAGTATGTCGGGGTCATTTGGTGACTTTTTCGGGATCATTTGGGGGCTCTTCCGGCATCATTTCTGGATGGTTTTCGGGATCCGTCCGGGATCCCGTCGGGGTCATTTCGGGACTTTTTCTCGACTAATATGGGATCATTTGCGGACCCTTTCGGCATCATTTCTGGATAGTTGTCGGGATCCGTTCGGGATTCCGTCAGGGTCTTTTCGGAACTATTGGGAGATCATTTGAGGACCTTTCCGGTATCATTTCTGGATAGTTTTCGGAATCCTTTCGGGATCCCGTCAGGGTCATTTCGGGGCCTTTTCGGGATCATTTAAGAAAGGCTTTCATGATTCGTCATTTCTGGACTTTTCCGAGACTATTTCGGGATCATTTTGGGACCTTCCCAAGATCATTTCTGGATGGATTTCGGGATTTGTCCGGGATGCCGTCAGGGTTATTTTGGGACTATTAGGTGATCATTTGAGGACCTTTCCGGCATCACTTCTGGATGGTTTTCGGTATCCGTTCAGGATCCCGTCAGGGTAATTTCTGGACTTTTCCGAGACTATTTCGGGATAATTTTGGGACCCTCCCAAGATCATTTCTGGATGGATTTCGGGATCTGTCCGGGATGCCGTCAGGGTCATTTTGGGACTATTAGGTGATCATTTGAGGATCTTTCCGGCATCACCTCTGGATGGTTTTCGGTATCCGTTCAGGATCCCGTCGGAATAATTGCGGGACTTTTTCGGGATCATTTGGTGTCCCTTCCGGCATCATTTCTGGATGGTTTTTGGGATTCGTCCGGCATCCCGTCGGGGTCATTTCGGGACTTTTTCTCGACTAATACAGGATTATTTGCGGGCCCTTTCGGCATCATTTCTAGATAGTTGTCGAGATCCGTTCGGGATCCCGTCAGGGTCTTTTCGGAACTATTAGGAGATCATTTGAGGACCTTTCCGGCATCATTTCTGGATAGTTTTCGGGATCCTTTCGTGGTCCCGTCAGGGCCATTTCGGGACTTTTTCGGGATCATTTAGAGATGGCTTTCAGGATTCGTCCGGGAACCCGTCAGGGTAATTTCTGAACTTTTCCGAGACTATTTCGGGATCATTTTGGGACCTTCCCAAGATCATTTCTGGATGGATTTCGGGATCAGTTCGGGATGCCGTCAGGGTCATTTTGGTATTAGGTGATCATTTGAGAACCTTTCCGGCATCACTTCTGGATGATTTTCGGTATCCGTTCGGGGTCCCGTCGGAATCAATGCGGGACTTTTTCGGAATCATTTGGGATCCCTTCCGGCATCATTTCTGGATGGTTTTCGGGATTTGTCTGGGATCCCGTCGGGGTTATTTCGGGACCTTTCCGGGGCTAATACGGGATCATTTGGGGATCCTCTAGGGGTCGTTTCGTGACTTTTTCTGTATTATTTCGGGATCATTTTGGGACCCTTTCGGCATAATTTCTTGATGGTTTGCCGGATCCATCAGGGTCATTTCGGGACCATTTTGGGATTATTTGGGGACCCTTCCGAGATCATTTCTGGATCCGTCCGGGATGCCGTAGGAGCCATTTCGGGATTTTTTGTTACTTTTCCGGGATAGTTTTTGCACCCTTCCGGGATCATTTCTGGATCTGTGCGGGTTCCCATCTGGGTCATTTCCGGACTATTTCGGGATCATTTTGGGATCCTTCCGGAATCATTTCTGTATGGTTTTCGCGATCCGTCGTGGATCCCCTCGGAGCCATTTCGAAACTTTTTCTGGAGTATGTCGGGATAATTTAGGGACCCTTCCTGGATATTTTCTTGATGGTTTTTGAGATCCGCCCGGGATTCCGTCAGGGTCATTTCGGAACCTTTTCGGGATCATTTTGGAACACCTTCAGGGATCATTTCTGTGTGGTTTTCTGGATACGTCTAGAATCGTGTCGCTGTCATTTCGGGTTTTTTTGGGACTATTCGGGGAACATTTGGAGACCCTTTCGGGGCATTTCTGGATGGTTTCGGGATCCGTCCGCGATAGCGTCGGGGTCATTTCGTACCTTTTTCTGGATAATTTCGGGATCATTTGGGATCCTATCAGGTTATCAGCTCATTTAGTTCTTTTTTTTACTCAATTACAAAAATAAAATGCATTAGACAGAAAACAAAATTTTAAACAGATAATAAGCAGGCTAACGCGAATAGCCCATATATTTAAATTTCTCCTTGCGGACGGGGCCGCGGGTAAAGGCTAGTGTATTATAAATAGAAAAGTTTGGATGTCCAGACGTTTGCCTTTGTGCCTCAATCACGCAAGAACGGCTGGACTGATTTGGATGAAATTTGGCACACATATAGGAAATGGTCTAGAAGGATCTACTAGCTATATATTTTTCAAAAGGGGCGAGGTCCCCGCCCCCTAGGAACAGTTATAATTTAATTATTATATTTTTTCATCTTTGTGACTGAATCACGCCAGAACGGCTACACGGATTTTGATGAAATTTGGGACACAGACAATAGTTTACTAGCGAAATTTTTTTCGAACATGGAAAGGGGGCTGGGATGGGGTTCCCACGACCCCTTCGAACAATTACTTTTTAATAATTTTTACACATTATAACTTTTCGTAAACTGGCCTTCACCAATATTAAAGACTCAATGGGTCAAATAATTCGAGGGCTTATAAAGGTGATAGTTTTTGATATCTGGCACAAACAGATCGACATCTAAACAATTTTGAAAAAGATCAGTGCTCCTCTCCTTCTCCTCCCGCCATCCTCCCTCCTTCAATTTTTTTATTAGCACGCTTTTATTAGCTTTACCTGTATGTTTCTTTGTAACTCTTCATTCTCTCCAACGCACCTGCTGCCTTATTAACATGGTTTTATAATTAGCTTCACCTTATTTGTAATTCCGTCAGGCGTCATATCGATACCTTTCCGGGATCATTTCTGGATGGTTTTCGGTATCCGTCCGACATCCCGTCGGGATTATTTCGGGACCTTTTCCGGACTATTTCTCCCGGATAATTTCTGAATGATTTTACGGATACGTCCTGGATCCGGTCGGAGTTATTTCGGGACTATTCCGAGATCATTTGGAGACCCTTCCGGCATCATTTCTGGATGGTTTTCGGGATCCGTCCGGTTTCATTTTGGGACCCTTCCGGGATAATTTCTGTATTGTTTTCGGGATCTGTTCGGGATCCCGCAGGGGTTATTTAGGGGCATTTTCGGTACTATTCCGGGATCATTTCGGGACTATTTCGCGATCATTTGGGGACCCTTCCGGCATCGTTTCTGGATGGGTTTCAGGATCCGTCCGGCATCCCGTCGGGGTATTTTCGGGATCATTTTCGTACCTTTGAGAGTTAAATTCTTGATGGTTTCCGGGATCATTACGGGAATTTGTCGGGGTCATTTTGTGTCCCTTCCAGCATAATTTCTGGATGGTTTTCGGGATCCGTCCGGGATCCCGTCGGGGCCATTTCGGGGCTATTTCGAGATCATTTTGGGTATCTTCCGGCATCATTTCTGGATGGTTTTCCGGATCCGTCCGGGATTTCGTCGGGGTCATTTTGAGACTTTTTCTCGACTAATATCTACGGTATCATTTGGGGACCCTTTCGGCATCATTTCTGGATGGTTTTCGGGATCAGTCCGGGATCCCGTCAGTGTCATTTCGGGACTATTAGGGGATAATTTGAGGACCTTTAAGGCATCATTTCCGGATAGTTTTCGGTATCCGTCCGGGATTCCCTCGGGGTCATTTCGGGACTATTTCGGGATCATTTGTGGTACCTTCCGGCATCATTTCTAGATGGTTTTCGGGATCCGTCCGGGATGCTATCAGGTTCATTTCAGGACTATTGTGTGATAATTTGAGGACCTTTCCGGCATCATTTCTGGATGGTTTTCGGGATCCGTCCGGGTAATTTCGGGACTTTTTTGGGATCATCTGGGTCCCTTCCGGCATCATTTCTGGATGGTTTTCGGGACTTTTTCGGGATCATTGGGGGTCACTTCCGGCATCATGTCTGGATGGTTTTCGAGATTCGTCCGGGATCCCGTCAGGGTCATTTAATGACTTTTTCGGGGTCATTTGGGGACCCTTTCCCCATCATTTCGTGTTGGTTTTCGGGATCCCGTCGGGCTCATTTCGGAACTTTTCGGGATCATTTGGGGACCCTTTCCCCATCATTTCGTGTTGGTTTTAGGGATCCGTCAGGGTCATTTCGGAACTATTTGGGGATCATTTCGGAACCTTTCCGGCATCATTTCTGGATAGTTTCCGGGATCCGTTGGGGACTATTATGTGTTAATTTGAGGACCTTTCCGGCATCATTTGTGTATGGTTTTCGGGATCCGTCCGGGATCCTGTCAGGGTCATTTCAGGATTATTACGGGATCATTTTTTATTTTTTTAATTTATTTATTTCAATAAGTCAATGCACTTCAATCCTTACAGACTATGATAGATACTAAAATTAAGAGATACTTATTTGAAAAATAATACAAGGTATTTGAGGACCTTTCCGCCATCATTTCTGTTTGGTTTTCGGTATTCGTCAGGGATCCCGTTGGGGACATTTCGGGACTTTTTCGGGATCATTTGGGGTCCCTTTCGGCATAATTTCTGGATGGTTTTTGGGATTCGTCGAGGATCCCGTCGGGATAATTTCGGGACTTTTTTGGGATCATTTGGGTCACTTCCGGCATCATTTCTGGATGGTTTTCGGGATCCGTCCGGGATCCTGCCAGGGTCATTTCAGGACTATTATGGGATCATTTTTTATTATTTTTTATTTATTTATTTCAATAAGTCAATGGACTTCATTCCTTACAGACATGATACAACCTAAAATTAAGAGATACTTAGTTGAAAAATAATACAAGGTATTTCAAGACTTTTCCGGCATCATATCTGGATGGTTTTCGGGATCCGTCCGGGTAATTTCGGGACTTTTTTTGGGATCATCTGGGTCCCTTCCGGCATCATTTCTGGATGGTTTTCGGGATCCGTCCGAGATCCCGACGGGGTCATTTTGGGACTTTTTCTCGACTAATCCGGGATCATTTGTGGACCCTTTCGGTATCATTTCTGGATGCTTTTCGGAATCCGTCCGGGATCCTGCCAGGGTCATTTCAGGACTATTACGGGATCATTTTTTATTATTTTTTATTTATTTATTTCAATAAGTCAATGGACTTCAATCCTTACAGACTATGATACAAACTAAAATTAAGAGATACTTATTTGAAAAATAATACAAAATATTTGAGGACTTTTCCGGCATCATATCTGGATGGTTTCGGACTCCGTCCCGGATCCCGTCAGGGTTATTTCAGAACTATTACGGGATCATTTCTTATTTTTACTTTTTTTTTATTTATTTATTGTTTTATTTCAATAAGTCAATGGATTTCAATCCTTACAGACTATGATACAAACTAAAATTAAGGGATACTTATTTGAAAAATAATACGAGGTATTTGAGGACTTTTCCGGCATCATATCTGGATGATTTTCGGTATCCGTCCGTGATCCCGTTGGGGTCATTTCGGGACTTTTTCGCGACTTAGGTTAGGTTAGGTTAGGGTGGCTGCCCGAGGGCACACTTAGGCCAGTAGTATTAGGCCCGTTGTGATACCACGAAAAACACCGTTACCTTTCCTCTTCGAACCATTTTGAGGACCTGATGAAAGCTACCAGGTCCTTGACGTCATGCTCCGCAACCTGGCTCAGATTATCAAGAATGATAATGACCCATTAGTGACCCCACAAGTGTGGAAATTGTATCCCTTCTTAGGTTGTCCATGTTACGGGATCTTTTAGGATCCCATTTAGGCCAGGTTTCTTTCGATGTTCGACACCCCGGTGTTTGTAGCCATCTTTCGTCGGCTTGTGGACAGGGCATACCTAAGCGGTCTTGTCCAGGAAGAACCTGCCTGGTTGTACCCTGCCTAGCGAGTTCATCTGCAATGCAGTTTCCCTCGATATCCCTATTTACAGGGACCCATGTGAGGTGTACACGGTTCTGTTGAGCCATCTCTTGAAGAGATCGGCGACAGTTTAGTCCTATTTCAGAATTGAATGAGTGGGAGCCCAGAGTTTTTATGGCAGCTTGGCTGTCGCTGAAGATAAAAATTTCTTTGCCGACATCTTATGTCCCTATCCTAGCTGCGGCTTCCATTATGGCTGCAACTTCTGCCTGGAATACACTGCAGTGGTCGGGTAGTCTGAATGAGAGCTGGAGGTCAAGGTCCCTTGAGTATACTCCCCCTCCAACTCTACTGTTTAGCTTGGAGCCGTCCGTGTATATGGAAATGCTGTTGCTCATAGCAAGGCACTTATCCGACTCCGTCCAGTCATCTCTGCTGGGTATGTTTATACCAAAGTTGGTTTCCGCAACTGTTGTGGTCGCACAGCGATCCGTGCTAGGAGGAAGAAAACTGTATTTGTTTAGTATACTTGAGTGTCCTGTGGTATTGTTGTTCCAACACGACAACTCCCTTAGACGCAGGGCTGACGTTGCCGCTGCTCGATGACCAGCTAGATCCAATGGAAGGATGTCAAGAATGGCCTGAAGAGCTTCGCTAGGCGTTGTTCTTAGAGCCCCGCTTATGATTATCATGCTGGATCTGTGGACTTTACCCAACAAGTTTAGGTTTGACGCCCTGCCCAAGGCTGGCCACCATACGACTACTCCATACAGCAGTATGGGTCTGATAATCGCGTATAAATCCATCTGCATATGTTGGGGGTGAGTCCCCATTTTTTGCCAATGGCTCTTTTACACGTATATAATGCAATGTACGCTTTCTTTTGTCCCTGAATAACGTTGTCCTTCCAGTTCAGCTTTTTGTCTAAAACTACGCCTAGAAATTTGGCTTTATCTGTCAGGCTTAGGCGCACCCCATTTAGTTCTGGTAGGTTTAACGATGGTATTTTGTATCGTTTGGTATATAAGAAAAGCTCTACTTTATAGGAATTGACGCTGAGTCCACATCGGGAAGCCCACAGGGAAACCTCTCGCAATGCTACCTGCATCAAGTCGCATAAAGTTTGAGGGAACTTGCCTCTGTAGACAATCGCTAGGTCATCAGCATATGCCACAACCTTCACGCTCCCCCAACTAGTATCTCTAAATAGCGAGTTTACCGTTAAGTAGAGTAGGTAGTAGAGTGGAAAGGACACCCTGGGGCGTGCCCCTTGCGACAAATCGTGTTATATCAACCTCCCCAGTGAGGAAAGCACTTTCCTTCTCCTGAGCAGTAGATCAATCAGTCCCACTAGGGGTATATTTACGTCCAGAGCAGTTAAAGCATTGTTAACGGCGTCTGGACTTATATTGTTGAATGCTCCTTCAATGTCTAGGAAGGCCACAAGACAATAATCCTTTTCGAACAAGGATGTTTCTATAGTAGAGACTAGGCTATGTAGCGCAGTCTGGTAATTTCGGAACTTTTTTGGGATCATTTGGGTCCCTTCCGGCAGCATTTCTGGATGGTTTTAGGGATCCGTCCGGGATCCCGTCGGGGTTATTTCGGGATCATTTAGGGTGCCTTCTGGCGTCATTTCTGGATGATTCTCGGGATTCGCCCGGGATCCCGTCGGGGTCATTTCAGGACTTTTTCAGGATAATTTGGGGTACCTTCTGGGATCGTTTCTAGATGGTTTTTGGGATCCGTCGGGGATCCCGTCGGGCTAATTTCGGGACTTTTTTGGGATCATTTGGGTCCCTTCCGGCATCATTTCTGGATGGTTTTAGGGATCCGTCCGGGATCCCGACGGGTTCATTTCAGCAGTATTTCGGGATCATTTGGTGTATCTACCGGCATCGTTTCTGGATGGTTTTCGGGATCCCGTCGGGGTTATTTCGGGACTTTTTCGGAACTATTTCGGGATCATTTGGGGTATTTTCTGGCATCATTTCTAGATGGTTTTCGGGATCCGTCCGGGATTCCGTCGCGCAGTGTTTCGTGTAGAACAAGCTAGCTGGACAAAAACAAAGTTCTTATTCCAAGAAAATTGTAATGAGAAATGAAAGAAAACAAACAAAATAACGGGATTTTTGCTTTTTTTCATATTTTTGCTCATATATATTGAGTAATTGAAGTAAGAAGGCAGGAGTGGCCGCAAAATGCATTGATTAATTTGCAAAATTCTTGCTGAATATTAAGCTTCATATTTCTTTTAAGTGAACACTTTTATATAATTTTTTTTATGGATTCTAAGCTCGAAGGTAAGCAAAATTTTTTAATAGTAATTCTTTCGCAATTAGAGTATTTTCAATATATTTAACATTCCGTTATTAAGAAGAAAAGGTATTTTTTCTCTATATTTTTAATTTTAGGGACAAAAAAGTTAGATACATCCGCGGACATCCGGGCTAAATTTTACATATGTTATAGTCGCAAGTATTCTCTAATAGTCGAAAGAAAAAACCATTGCGAATTCTTTGCATATCTATTTTTATACTCAGTTGAGCAGAGCTCACAGAGTATATTAAGTTTGATTGGATAACGGTTGGTTGTACATATATAAAGGAATCGAGATAGATATAGACTTCCATATATCAAAATAATCAGGATCGAAAAAAAATTTGATTGAGCCATGTCCGTCCGTCCGTCCGTCCGTCCGTCCGTCCGTCCGTCCGTCCGTTAACACGATAACTTGAGTAAATTTTGAGGTATCTTGATGAAATTTGGTATGTAGGTTCCTGAGCACTCATCTCAGATCGCTATTTAAAATGAACGATATCGGACTATAACCACGCCCACTTTTTCGATATCGAAAATTTCGAAAAAACGAAAAAGTGCGATAATTCATTACAAAAGACAGCTAAAGCGACGAAACTTGGTAGGTGAGTTGAACTTATTACGCAGAATAGAAAATTAGTAAAATTTTGGACGATGGGCGTGGCACCGCCCACTTTTAAAAGAAGGTAATTTAAAACTTTTGCAAGCTGTAATTTGGCAATCGTTGAAGATATCATGATGAAATTTGGCAGAAACGTTACTCCTATTACTATATGTACGCTTAATAAAAATTAGCAAAATCGGAGAAGGACCACGCCCACTTTAAAAAAAAAATTTTTTTTAAGTAAAATTTTAACAAAAAATTTAATATCTTTACAGTATATAAGTAAATTATGTCAACATTCAACTCCAGTAATGATATGGTGCAACAAAATACAAAAATAACAGAAAATTTCAAAATGGGCGTGGCTCCGCCCTTTTTCATTTAATTTGTCTAGGATACTTTTAACGCCATAAGTCGAACAAAAATTAACCAATCCTTTTGAAATTTGGTAGGGGCATAGATTTTATGACGTTAACGGTTTTCTGTGCAAATGGGCGAAATCGGTTAATGCCACGCCCAGTTTTTATACACAGTCGTCCGTCTGTCCTTCCGCATGGCCTTTAACACGATAACTTGAGCAAAAATCGACATATTTTTACTGAACTTAGTTCACGTGCTTACGTGAACTCACTTTATCTTGGTATGAAAAATGAACGAAATCCGACTATGACCACGCCCACTTTTTCGATATCGAAAATTACGAAAAATGAAAAAAATGCCATAATTCTATACCAAATACGAAAAAAGGATGAAACATGGTAAGATAATTGGATTGTTTTATTGACGTGAAATATAACTTTAGAAAAAATTTTATAAAATGGTTGTGACACCTACCATATTAAGTAGAAGAAAATGAAAAGTTCTGCAGGCCAAATAAAAAACCCTTAAAATCTTGGCAGGTATTACATATATAAATAAAGTAGCGGTATCCAACAGATGATGTTCTGGGTCACCCTGGCTCACATTTTGGTCGATATCTGGAAAACGCCTTCACACCACTCCCTTTTAAAACTCTCATTAATACCTTTAATTTGATACCCATATCGTACAAACACATTCTAGAGTCACCCCTGGTCCACCTTTATTGCGATACCTCGAAAAGGCGTTCACCTATAGAACTAAGGCCCCCTCCCCTTTAAAATACTCATTAAAACCTTTCTTTTGATACCCATATTGTACAAACAAATTCTAGGATCACCCCTGGTCCACCTTTATGGCGATATCTCGAAAATGCGACCACCTATACAACAACCACCACTCATACAAACACATTCTAGAGTCACCCCTGGTCCACCTTTATGGCGATATTTCGAAACGGCGTTCACCTATAGAACTAAGGCCCACTCACTTTTAAAATACTCATTAACACCTTTCGTTTGATGCCCATATTGTACAAACAAATTCTAGGGTCACCCTTGGTCCACCTTTATGGCGATATCTCGAAACGGCGTCCACCTATGGAACAAAGGATTACTCCCTTTTAAAATACTCATTAACACCTTTCTTTTGATACCCATATTGTGCAAACAAATTCTAGGGTCACCACTGGTCCACCTTTATGGCGATATCTCGAAACGGCGACCACCTATACAACAACCACCACTCCCTTTTAAAACCCTCATTAATACCTTTAATTTGATACCCATATCGTACAAACACATTCTAGAGTCAACCCTGTTCCACCTTTATGGCGATATTTCGAAACGGCATCCACCTATAGAACTAAGGCCCACTCCCTTTTAAAGTACTCATTAACACCATTCGTTTGATGCCCATATTGCACAAGCAAATTCTAGGATCACCCCTGGTCCACCTTTGTGGCGATATCTCGAAACGGCGTCCACCTATGGAACTAAGGATTACTCCCTATTAAAATACTCATTAACACCTTTCTTTTGATACCCATATTGTACAAACAAATTCTAGGGTCACCCCTGGTCCACCTTTATGGAGATATCTCGAAACGGCGTCCACCTATGGAACTAAGAATTACTCCCTTTTAAAATACTCATTAACACCTTTCATTTGATACTCATATCGTACAAACGCATTCTAGAGTCACCCGTGGTCCACCTTTATGGCGATATCTCAAAAAGGCGACCACCTATACAACTACCACCACTTCCTTTTAAAACCCTCATTAATACCTTTAATTTGATACCCATATCGTACAAACAAATTCTAGGGTCACACCTGGTCCACCTTTATGGCGATATCTCGAAACGGCGTCCACCTGTGGGACTAATCATCACTCCCTTTTAAAATACTCATTAACACCTTTCTTTTGATACCCATATTGTACAAACGCATTCTAGAATCAACCCTGATCCACCTTTATGGCTATATCCCTAAATGGCGTCCACCTATAGAACTATGGCCCACTCCCTCATAAAATACTCTTTAATGCCTTTCATTTGATACACATGTCATACAAACACATTCCAGGGTTTCCCTCGGTTCATTTTCCTACATGGTTATTTTCCCTTTTGTTGCCACCATAGCTCTCAACTGAGTATGTAATGTTCGGTTACACCCGAACTTAACCTTCCTTACTTGTTAATTTTTTTTTTTTTGTAGATTTAGTTATCTCTACATATAAAATAGGATGTATGTACGTACCAGCTCCGACGATATATTTTAACCTTTAAAGCTGATCTACAAACGGCAAAACCAATTCCCAGGTACAGGGAGCAAACACGTAGCCATAAAACACACAAAAAAAAAGCTTTTGGGTCCAGATTTCACATTTACAATAACGGTGGATTCAAAGTTGCCATCAGACCAACCAACCACTTCTTCAGGTAACCCCGGCCCCGGAAGACGACAGAAGGACTTTGTTAGGTGCAGTAAAAAAACCAAACGGCGTCGAGTTGATGACCTCTTGCAATCTAGAAGTCCTGGAGAGTTACTTTATGCGGCAGAAGTATCAACGCGTATGTCCGGCAACAGAAATGTTGCTAACATTATAAAAAAACCACAGGAAACCACTCAAATATCCGGCAAAAAGATGACATGTGAGCCAGGTGCACGATGCTTGAGCAATGTAGAAGCTTTAGCATACTACGTAGATAGCAAGTCGACGACTCATGGGTACAAAATGACTCCGAAGTGGAGCATCAAGGCAGGCCATAAGGTTTCTCCATCATTTTATAGTCTAAGAAAAGCTAAGGCAGAATGCTACCCAAATGAGATGGATGTGGGTGAAACACGTGGGGAAACTAAAGTCCAGTCCGTATTAAATAAAACTGTTGAGCGTTTAGTTTTAGCAAATCAAGAAGTTTTTGTTAGTTTGTTACCTACAAACTTGAAGTATACTTTAATCAGCAAGTGGGGTTGCGATGGAAGCTCTGGCCATAGCACATATAAGCAAAAGTTTACATGCAGCTCTGACATTGATGAGTTTTTGTTTATATTTTGTTTCGTTCCTCTTCAATTACATGATGAAAAAGGTAACATTGTTTGGCAGAATCCTCGACCTTCTTCTACCATGTATTGTCGTCCAATAAAATTTATTTTTTCTAAAGAAACAAACGATTTTATTGTTTTGAAACGAACAAAGTTTCAGATGAGATAAATGCGTTGTTGCCAACAAAGTACATGCTCGAAGAATACGAAGTTTCCGTAAATCACAATATGCTTCTAACAATGATTGACGGAAAATTTGCAATGCTTTGACTGAAACTTCTTCCGCACAAAAGTGTTATATTTGTGGTGCCACTCCAAAAGATATGAATAATGAGTTACGGGACTTTACGCCCAACCGAGATAATCTTGGTTTTGGTTTGTCTACTCTCCATGCATGGATAAGATGTTTTGAATGCTTGCTTCACATAAGTTATCGCCTCGAAGTAAAAAAATGGCAGCTTAGGAATGAGGCAGATAAAGAGAGTGTAAAGCTACGTTCCAACGAAATCCAGAATAAATTTATAAGTGTACTTGGATTGATAGTAGATAAACCAAAAACAGGTTTCGGCAATACAAATGACGGCAACACTGCTCGTAGTGCTGAGATTACGGGATTGGATGTAACGCTCATCAAAAGATTCGACACTCTCCTTCGCGCATTAGCATCTGGATACAATATAAATATCCAAAGATTTGAAAAATGTGCGGTCGAGATTAAAAAACTAATCATAGATCTCTATCCATGGTTTAATATGCCTGTTACAGTTCATAAAATCTTAGTGCATAGTACTGATATTATAAAATCAGCAATTTTACCTAATGGTCAACTTTCTGAGGAAGCACAGGAAGCCCGTAACAAAGATTTGAGACGATTCAGGGATGTTAACACACAAAAGCAGTCGCGTGAAGCCACGAATAGAGATCTTATGAATATGTTGCTTATAACATCGGATCCTTTAGTTAACAGTTTTAGGGAGATACCTAAGAAAAAATTTAAAAGTCTGACTTCAGAAGTCTTAAATTTACTGTCCCACGATAATGTTGAGGAGTCAATAAATACCCCAGTTGTTTCAAGCTTTCACAGCAGTGTTGCTGATGCTCATGACTATTCCACAAGTGACTCATCGAATGAAAGTGATGATACCGGATAATAACATAATTATAAAAGATAACCTACCCTACAGCTTTTTGTTGGATCAGGTTTTATTTAATTTAAATCTGTTGTCTTTTCTACTTTGTATGATACTTTACTTTAAAGTTTTTGTAATAAGTAATTTTCACATAATTAATTTAATTATTTACATTGTTATTATTATTATTGTAATTCACTTTTACATTCCTGACTGGTACTATAAAATAATTTTGTAAAAGTTGTAAATACAAAATATGTATGTACATATGTACAGTCACTCACATAAATAACTAGACACCTCTTTTTGAACAATTCTTACAATTTTCGCTTTCGCAAATTTATTTTAAGTAATTTCACATAAGAAAATTTGTCACGACCTATAACAAAAAATAAATTATATTTAAAAAATGTTTGAAAAATTCGACGAATTTTTCGAATTTTTTATAGTATTGAGATTTTTGGTCCATTCAATTTAAGTACAATAAAGTAATATTCTTAAGTCCTTTAAATTTTTTTGGATCTATGTCACTTATTCACATGAGTTACTGTATATGAAATAAGCATATTTGTGCATATGAAGTAAAATTTTGGAAAAAGTAAAAAAAAAAGAACATATGGCTGAAAAAAATGACGTAGTTGTAATAAATGACTGCATATGAAACGGAAAATCTCATAAAATAATTTTGTCCAGCTAGCTTTTTCTACACGAAACACTGTGCGTCGGGGCCATTTCGGCACTTTTTCTCGCCTAATACGGGATCATTTGGCGACCCTTTCGGCATCATATCTGGATGGTTTTCGGGATCCCTCTGGGATCCCATCAGAGTAATTTCGGGACTATGGGGGGATCATTTGGGGACCTTTCCGGTATCATTTCTAGATAGTTTTCGGGATCCGTCCGGGATCCCGCAGGGGTTATTTCGGGATCATTTGGGGTACCTTCCGGGATCATTTCTAGATGGTTTTCGGAATCCGTCCGGGATCCCGTCGTGGTCATTTCAGGACTTTTTCTCGACTGAAACGGGATCATTTGGGGACTCTCTCGGGCATCATATCTGGATAGTTTTCGGGATCCGTACGGGATACCGTTGGGTAATTTCGGGACTTTTTCGGGATCATTTGGGATCCCTTCCGGCATAATATCTGAATGGTTTTCGGTATCCGTTAGGAATCCCGTCGGGGTCATTTCGGGACTTTTTTGGGATCATTTGGGTCCCTTCCGGCATCATTTCTGGATGGTTTTAGGGATCCCGACGGGTTCATTTCAGCACTATTTCGGGATCATTTGGGGTATCTACCGGCATCGTTTCTGGATGGTTTTCGGGATCACGTCGGGGTTATTTCGGGACTTTTTCGGGACTATTTCGGGATCATTTGGGGTATTTTCCGGCATCATTTCTAGATGGTTTTCGGGATCCGTCCGGGATTCCGTCGGGGTCATTTCAGGACTTTTTCTCAACTAATACGGGATCATTTGGCGACCTTTTCGGCATCATATCTGGATGGTTTTCGGGATCCCTCTGGGATCCCATCAGAGTAATTTCGGGACTATTGGGGGATCATTTGGGGACCTTTCCGGTATTATTTCTAGATAGTTTTCGGGATCCGTCCGGGATCCCGCCGGGGCCATTTCGGGACTATTTCGGGATCATTTTGGGTACCTTCCGGGATCATTTCCAGATGGTTTTCGGGATCCGTCCGGGATCCCGTCGTGGTCATTTCAGGACATTTTCTCGACTGATACGGGATCAGTTGGGGGACCCTTTCGGGCATCATATCTGGATAGTTTTCGGGGTCCGTCCGGGATACCGTTGGGTAATTTCGGGAATTTTTCCGGATCATTTGTGGTCCCTTCCGGCATAATTTCTGAATGGTGTTCGGTATCCGTCAGGACTCCCGTCGGGATCATTTCGGGAATTTTTCGGGACTAATACGGGATCATTTGGGGAGCCTTTCGGCATCATTTCTGGATGGTTTTCAGGATCCGTACGGGATCCCGTCGGGGTCATTTCCGGACTTTTTCGGGATCATTTAAGGATGGTTTTCAGGATTCGTCCGGGATCCCGTCGCACAGTGTTCCGTGTAGAACAAGCTAGCTGGACAAAAACAAAGTTTTTATTCCAAGAATATTGTAATGGAAAATGAAAGAAAACAACAAAATAACGGGATTTTTGCACACATTTGTTTTTTTCGCTTATTATATCTTGAGTAATTGAAGTAAGTAAGCAGGAGTGGCCGCAATTTGCGTTGATTAATTTACAAAAATTGTGTTGAATATTACTTTTCATAATACATTTAATTAAACACTTTTACATAATTTTTGTGATGGATTTTAAGCTCGAAGGTAAGTTGAATTTTTTAATAGTAATCTTTTCGCAATTAGAATATTTTTAATATATTTAGGATTCCATTATTAGGAAGAAAAGGTACTTTTTACCTACATCTTTATACTCAGTTGAGCAGAGCTCACAGAGTATATACTTTGATTGGATAACGGTTGGTAGACTTCCATATATCAAAATCATCAGTATCGAAAAAAAATTTGATTGAGCCATTTCCGTCCGTCCGTCCGTCTGTCCGTTGATACGATAACTTGAGTAAATTTTGAGGTATCTTGATGAAATTTGGTATGTAGGTTCCTGGGCACTCATCTCAGATCGCTATTTAAAACAAGTAAGGAAGGTTAAGTTCGGGTGTAACCGAACATTACATACTCAGTTGAGAGCTATGGTGACAACATAAGGGAAATAACCATGTAGGAAAATGAACCGAGGGTAACCCTGGAATGTGTTTGTATGACATGTGTATCAAATGAAAGGTATTAAAGAGTATTTTATGAGGCAGTGGGCCATAGTTCTATAGGTGGACGCTATTTAGGGATATCGCCATAAAGGTGGACCAGGGCTGACTCTAGAATTTGTTTGTACGATATGGGTATCAAATGAAAGATGTTAATGAGAATTTTAAAAGGTGTGGGCTTAGTTCTATAGGTGGACGCCTTTTCGAGATATCGCCATAAAAGTGGATCAGGGTTGACTCTAGAATTTGTTTGTACGATATGAGTATCAAATGAAAGGTGTTAATGAGTTTTTTAAAAGGGAGTGATTCTTAGTTCCATAGGTGGACGCCGTTTCGAGATATCGCCATAAAGGTGGACCAGGGGTGACTCTAGACTTTGTTTGTATGATATGGGTATCAAATGAAAGACGTTAATGAGTCTTTTTAAAAGGGAGTGGGCCTTAGTTCTACAGGTGGTCGTCTTTTCGAGATATCGTCATAAAGGTGGACAAGGGGTGACTCTAGAATATGTTTTTACGATATGGGTATCAAATTAAAGGTATTAATGAGGGTTTTAAAAGGGAGTGGTGGTAGTTGTATATGTGAAGGCGTTTTCCAGATATCGACCAAAATGTGGACCAGGGTGATCCAGAACTTCATCTGTTGGATACCGCTAATTTATTTATATATGTAATACCACGAACAGTATTCCTGCCAAGATTTCAAAGGTTTTTTATTTCGCCCTGCAGAACTTTTTCATTTTCTTGTACTTAATATGGTAGGTGTCACACCCATTTTACAAAGTTTTTTTCTAAAATTATATTTTGCTTCAATTATCCAATCCAATTACCTTGAGTAAATTTTGAGGTATCTTGATGAAATTTGGCATGTAGGTTCCTGAGTACTCATCTCAGATCGCTATTTAAAATGAACGATATCGGACTATAACCACGCCCACTTTTTCGATATCGAGAATTTCGAAAAACCGAAAAAGTGCGATAATTCATTACTAAAGACGGATAAAGCGATGAAAATTGGTAGGTGCGTTCACCTTATGACGCAGAATAGAAAACTAGTAAAATTTTGGACAATGGGCGTGACACCGCCCACTTTTAAAAGAAGGTAATTTAAAAGTTTTGCAAGCTGTAATTTTGCAGTCGTTAAATATATCATGATGAAATTTGGCAGGAACGTTACTCCTATTACTATATGTATGCTTAATAAAAATTAGCAAAATCGGATAACGACCACGCCCATTTAAAAAAAAATATTAAAGTCAAATTTTAACAAAAAATTTAATATCTTTACAGTATATAAGTAAATTATGTCAATATTCGACTCCAGTAATGATATGGTGCAGCAAAATACAAAAATAAAAGAAAATTTCAAAATGGGCGTGGCTCCGCCCTTTTTCATTTAGTTTGTCTAGGATACTTTTAATGCCATAAGTCGAAAAAAAATTTACCAATCCTTATGAAATTTGGTAGGGGCTTAGATTTTAGGACGGTAACTGTTTTCTGTGAAAAAGGGCGAAATCGGTTGAAGCCACGCCCAGTTTTTATACGCAGTCGACCGTCTATCCTTCCGCTCGGCCGTTAACACGATAACTTCAGCAAAAATCGATATATCTTTACTAAACTCAGTTCACTTACTTATCTGAGCTCACTTTGTATTGGCTTAAAAAATGGCCGAAATCCGACTATGACCACGCCCACTTTTTCGCTATCGAAAGTTACGAAAAATGAAAAAAAAAAATGCCATAATTCTATACCAAATACGAAAAAAGAGATGAAACATGGTAATTGGATTGGTTTATTAACGCAAAACGGGTATAACACCTGCCATATTAAGTAGAAGAAAATGAAAAAGTTCTGCAGGGCGAAATCAAAAGTCCTTGGAATCTTGGCAGGAATACTGTTCGTGATATTACATATATAAATAAATTAGCGGTACCCGACAGATGATGTTCTGAGTCACCCTGGTCCACATTTTGGTCAATATCTCGAAAACATCTTCCCATATACAACTACCACCACTCCATTTCAAAATACTCATTAACAAACAAACTAATTCTAGAGTCACATCTGGTCCACCGTTATGACGATATCTTGTAAAGGCGTCCACCTATAGAACTAAGGCCCACGCCCTTTTAAAATACCCATTAACACCTTTCATTTGATACCCACATCGTACAAACAAATTCTAGAGTCACGCTGGTCCACCTTTATGGCGATATCTAGAAAAGGCCACCTATAGAACTAAGGCCCACTCCCTTTTAAAATACTCATTAACACCTTTCGTTTGATACCCGTATTGTACAAATGCATTCTAGAGTCACCCCTGGTCCACCTTTATGGAGATATCTCGAAAAGGCGCCCAACTCTAGAACTAAGGCCCACTCCCTTTTAAAATACTCATTTACACCTTTCATTTGATACCCATATCGTATAAACAAATTCTAGAGTCACCCCTGGTCCAGCTTTATGGCTATATTTCGAAAAGGCGTCCACCTATAGAACTAAGGCCCACGCCCTTTTAAAATACCCATTAACACCTTTCATTTGATACCCACATCGTACAAACAAATTCTAGAGTCACGCTGGTCCACCTTTATGGCGATATCTAGAAAAGGCCACCTATAGAACTAAGGCCCACTCCCTTTTAAAATACTCATTAACACCTTTCGTTTGATACCCGTATTGTACAAATGCATTCTGGAGTCACCCCTGGTCCACCTTTATGGCGATATCTCGAAAAGGCGTCCACCTATAGAACTAAGGCCCACTCCATTTTAAAATACTCATTAACACGCTTCATTTGTACCCATATCCCACAAACAAATTCTAGAGTCACCCCTGCTCCACCTTTATGGCGATATCTCGAAAAGGCGTCCTATAGAACTAAGCTCTCGCCCTGTTAAAATACTCATTAACACCCTTCATTTGATACCCATATCGTACAAACAAATTCTAGAGTCACACCTGGTCCACCTTCGTGGCGATATCCCTAAATGGCGTCCACCCATAGAACTATGGCCTACTCCCTCTTAAAATACTCTTTAATACCTTCCACTTGATACACATGTCATACAAACACATTCCAGGGTTACACTAGGTTCATTTTCCTACCTGGTGATTTTCAGTTATTTTGTCGCCATAGCTCTCAGCTGAGTATGTAATGTTCGGTTACACACGAACTTATCCTTCCTTACTTGTTAATTTTAGAAAGGAAAAAGTTATATGTTATAGTCCAAAGTATTTTCTAATAGTCGAAAGAAAAAACAATTGCGAATTCTTTGCACATCTATTTTTAATTTTTTTTTTTTGTAGATTTAGTATTAACCATACCAAGAATGGAGTTTTTTGAAATTTGGTTGAAATATTCGAAAGAATCGAGAAATAAGGAGTTATTGAGCTGTATTTTACTTAAGGCTGATTTAAGAGAAGTAGCTGAGCGTTCGTTAAGAAATTTAAGATAACAAATTTCAAAATATTCGTCCAACATCGATGAGAAATGGAACAGCTCTGGAAGTCATCGGGAGCGATTTTGTAATAAAAACTCGGAGTGGCTTTCGGGAACAGATTTCAAGTTTACAATTACGATGGATTCAAGGTTGCCATCAGAGCAACCAGCTTCGTCTTCAGGTAACCCAGGACCCGGAAGACCACAGAAGGCGTTTCTGCTTTCCAGTCAAAAGACCAAACGTCGTCGAGTGAACGAACTACTGCAATCCAGAAGTGCTGATGAGTTAGTTTATGCGGCAGAAGTATCAACGCGGATGTCCGGCAACAGGAATATTGCTAATATTATAAAAAGTTCACAAAAAACCACATAAAAAACGAGGAACAAGGTAACATGTGAGCAAGTTGCAAGATGCTTGAGCAATGTAGAAGCTTTGGCATACTATGTAGACAGCAAATCGACGACTCATGGGTACAACGACTCGTGGAGTATCAAGGCAGGCCATAAGGTTTATCCATCATTTTATAGTTTAAGAAAAGCTAAGGCAGAATGCTACCCAAATGAGATTGATGTGGGTGAAACAAGTGCTGAAATTAAAGTTCAAGCCGTATTAGATAAAACTGTTGAACGTTTAATTTTAGCGAATCAAGAAGTTCTTGTTAGTTTGTTACCTACATCTGTGTCATTTACTTTAATCAGCAAGTGGGGTTGCGATGGAAGTTCTGGTCATAGTAAATATAAGCAAAAATTCACATGCAGTGCTGACACTGATGAATTTTTGTTTATAATTTCTTTCGTTCCTCTTCAGTTACAGGACGAAAAGGGTAACATTGCTTGCAGAATGCTCGACCTTCTTCTACGATGTATTGTCGTCCAATTAAATTTATTTTCTCTAAGGAAATAAAAGATTTTATTGTTTCTGAAACGAACAAGGCCTTAGAGGAGGTAAATGCTTCGTTGCCAACAAAGTACTTTCTCGAAGAATGCGAGGTTTCTGTAAATCACAACATGCTCCTAACAATGATTGACGGAAAAGTTTGCAATGCTTTGACTGAAACTTCTTCACAAAAGTGCTAAATTTGTGGTGCCACTCCAAAAGATATGAATGATGAGACACGGGTTTTTATGCCTAACCGAGATAATCTTGGTTTTGGCTTGTCTACTCTCCATGCCTGGATAAGATGTTTTGAATGCTTGCTTCACATAATTTATCGCCTCGAAGTAAAAAATGGCAGCTTAGGAATGAGGCAGATAAAGATAGTGTTAAGCAACGTTCCAACGAAATCCAGAATAAATTTAAAAGTGAACTTGGATTGATAGTAGATCAACCAAAACCAGTATTCGGCAATACCAATGATGGTAGTACTGCTCGAAGGTTTTTCGAAAATTCTGAGGCTAGTGCTGAGATTACGGGATTGGGTGTAACGCTCGTCAAAAGATTCGTTACTCTCCTTCGCGCATTAGTATCTGGGTATAATATCAATATCCAAAGATTTGAGATATTTGCGAGTGAGACTAAAAAACTATACATAGATCTCTATCCGTGGTTTTATATGCCTGCTACAGTTCATACAATCTTAGTGCATAGTACTGATATTATAAAACCAGCAATTTTCCCTATTGGCTATTGGTCAACTTTCTGAAGAAGCACAAGAAGCCCGTAAAAAAGATTTGAGACTATTCAGGGATGATAACACACAAAAGCAGTCGCGTGTAGCCACGAATAGAGATCTTATTAATATGTTACTTATAACATCGGATCCCTTAGTTAACAGCTTAAGGGAGATACCCAAGAAAAAATTTAAAAGCCTGACTTCAGAAGGCTTACATTTACTGTCCTCCGATAATGCTGAGGAGTTAATAAATACCCCAGTTGTTTCAAGCTTTCACAGTAATGATGCTCCTGACTATTCCCCAAGTGACTCATCGAATGACAGTGACGATAATGAATGGTACCATAACTATAAAAAAACTTACGCTATAACTTTTTCCTTGATCAGTAAGTAGTAAAGTAAAGTAAAAAGAAGTAAAATTTTAGAAAAAAATAAGAAAAAAGGCACATATGGCTGAAAAAATATTATACTTGTAATGAATACATATGAAACTGAAAATATCAGAAAATAATTTTGTCCAGCTAGCTTGTTCTACACGAAACACTGTGCGTCGGGGTAATTTCTAGACTTTTCGGAGATATTTCGGATTCATTTTGGGACCCTTTCAAAATAATTTCTGGATGGATTTCGGGATCCCGTCAGGGTAGTTTAGGGATCCGTTCGAGATCCCGTCAGGGTCATTTCGGGAATTCTTCGGGACTATTTCGGGATCATCTCTGGATGGTTTTCGGGATCTCTCCGGCATCCCGTCGTGGTCATTTGGGTACTTTTTCGAGACTAATACGGGGTCATTTGGGGACCCTTCCGGCATCATTTCCGGATGGATTTCTGGATCTGTACGGGAACCCATCAGGGTAATTTCGGGACTTTTTTGGGACTATTTCGGGATCATTTGGGGACCCTTTAGGGGTAATTTCGGGACTTTTTCTGTATTATTTCGGAATCGTTTGGGGACTCTTCGGACATCATTTCTTGATGGTTTGCTGGATCCATCAGGGTCATTTCGGAACCATTTTGGGATCGTTTGGGGACCCTTCCGAGATCATTTCTGGATCCGTCCGAGATGCCGTAGGAGTAAATTCGGGATTTTTTGTTACTTTTTCAGAATTTCCGGACTAGTTCGGGATCATTTTGGGACCCTTCCGGAATAATTTCTTTATGGTTTTCGCGATCCGTCGTGAATACCCTCGGGGTCATTTCGGAACTTTTTCTGGACTATGTCGGGATAATTTAGGGAGCCTTGCTGGATATTTTCTGGATGGTTTTTGAGATCCGTCCGGGAGCCCGTCAGGGTCATTTCGGAACTTTTTCGGAACTATTTCGGGATCATTTTGGCACCCTTCAGGGATCATTTCTGTGTGGTTCTCTGGATAAATCTAGAATCGTGTCGTTGTCATTTCGGGTTTTTTGGGAACTATTCCTGGAACTTTTGGAGACCCTTCCAGGGTATTTCTGGATGGTTTTCGGGATCCGTCCACAATAGCCTCGGGGTTTTCGTGGCTTTTTCTAGATAATTTCGGGATCCTTGGGGGTTTTATCAGGTTGTCAGCCCATTTAGTTCTTTTTTTACTCAATTACAAAAACAAAATGCATTAGACAGAATTTTTTTTTAAACAGATTACTTCATAAGCAAGCTCACGTGAATAGCCCATATATTTCATTTTCTCCTTGCGGACGGGGCCGCGGGTAAAGGCTAGTATATTATAAATAGGAAAGTTTGGATGTCCAGACGTTTGTCTTTGTGCCTCAATCACGCAAGAACGGCTGGGCTGATTTGGATGAAATTTAGCACACATATAGGAAATTGTATAGAAGGATCTACTAGCTATATATTTTTCAAAAGGGACGAGGTCCCCGCCCCCTAGGAACAGTTATAATTTAATTATTATATTTTTTCATCTTTGTGACTGAATCACGCCAGAACGGCTACACGGATTTTGATGAAATTTGGGACACAGACAATAGTTTACTAGCGAAATTTTTTTCGAACATGGAAAGGGGGTGGGGTGGTGTTCCCACGACCCCTGCGAGCAATTACTTTTTAATAATTTTTACACATTATAACTTTTCGTAAACTGGCCTTCACCAATATTACAGACTCAATGGGTCAAATAAGTCGAGGGCTTATAAAGGTGATAGTTTTTGGTATCTGGCACAAACAGATCGACATCTAAACAATTTTGAAAAACGATCAGTGATCTTCTCCTTCGCCTCCCGCCATCCGCCCTCCTTCAATTTTTTTATTAGCACGCTTTTATTAGCTTTACCTGTATGTTTCTTTGTAACTCTTCATTCGCTCCAACGCTGCCTTATTAACATGGTTTTATAATTAGCTTCACCTTATTTGTAATTCCGTCAGGTGTCATATCGATCCGGGATCATTTCTGGATGGTTTTCGGGATCCGTCCTACATCCCGTCGGGATTATTTTGGGACCTTTTCCGGACTATTTCTCCCGGATAATTTCTGAATAATTTTCCAGATACGTCCTGGATCCGGTCGGAGTTATTTCGGGACTATTCCGGGATCATTTGGAGACTATTCCGGCATCATTTCTGGATGGTTTTCGGGATCCGCCCGGTTTCATTTTGGGACCCTTCCGGGATAATTTCTGTATTGTTTTCGGGATCTGTTCGGGATCCCGCCGGGGTTATTTAGGGGCATTTTCGGAACTATTCCGGGATCATTTCGGGACTATTTCGCGATTATTTGGGGACCCTTCCGGCATCATTTCTGGATGGGTTTCGGGATCCGTCCGGCTTTCCGTCGGGGTATTTTCGGGATCATTTGCATACCTTTGAGAGTTAAATTCTTGATGGTTTCCGGGATCATTACGGGAATTTCTCGGGGTCATTTTGTGTCCCTTCCGGCATAATTTCTGGATGGTTTTCGGGATCCGTCCGGGATCCCGTCGGGGCCATTTCGGGGCTATTTCGAGATCATTTGGGGTATCTTCCGGCATCATTTCTGGATGGTTTTCGGGATCCGTCCGGGATCTCGTCGGGGTCTTTTTGAGACTTTTTCTCGACCAATATCTACGGTATCATTTGGGGACCCTTTCGGCATCATTTCTGGATGGTTTTCGGGATCAGTCCGGGATCTCGTCAGTGTCATTTCGGGACTATTAGGGGATAATTTAAGGACCTTTAAGGCATCATTTCCGGATAGTTTTCGGGATCAGTCCGGGATCCCGACGGGGTCATTTCGGGACTATTTCTACATAAGTTGGGGTACCTACCGGCATCAGTTCTGGATGGTTTTCGGTATCCGTCCGGGATCCCGTCGGGGTCATTTCGGGACTATTTCGGCATCATTTGGGGTACCTTCCGGCATCATTTCTAGATGGTTTTCGGGATCTGTCCGGGATGCCGTCAGGGTCATTTCGGGACTATTGTGTGATAATTTGAGGACCTTTCCGGCATCATTTCTGGATGGTTTTCGTTATCCGTTCGGGATCCCGTAGGAGTCATTGCGGGACTTTTTCATTTAATGACTTTTTCGGGATCATTTGGGGTACCTTCCGTCATCATTTCTAGATGGTTTTCGGGATACGTCCGGGATCCCGTCGGGGTAATTTCGGGACTTTTTCGGGATCATTTGGGGACCCTTTCCCCATCATTTCGTGTTGGTTTTCGGGATCCCGTCAGGGCCATTTCGGAACTATTTGGGAACATTTCCCATCATTTCGTGTTGGTTTTCGGGATCCCGTCAGGGTCATTTCGGGACTTTTCGGGATCATTTGGGGACCATTTCCCCATCATTGATGTTGGTTTTCGGGATCCGTCAGGGTCATTTCGGAAATATTTGGGGATCATTTGGGAACCTTTCCGGCATCATTTCTGGATAGTTTCCGGGATGTGTTGGGGATACCGTCGGGGTTATTTGGGACTATTAGGGGATCATTTGAGGACCTTTCCGGCATCATTTCTGGATAGTTTTCGGGATCCGTCCGGGATCCCGATGGTGCCATTTCGGGGCTATTTCAGGATCATTTTGAGGTACCTAGGGGCATTATTTCTTGACGGTTTTCGGTATCCGTCCGGGATCCCGTCGGAGTCATTTCGGGATCATTTGGGTTCCCTTCCGGCATCATTTCTGTATGGTTTTCGGGATCCGTCCGGGATCCCGTCGGGGCCATTTCGGGACTTTTTCGGGATCATTTGGGGACCCTTTCCCCATCATTTCGTGTTGGTTTTCGGGATCCCGTCAGGGCCATTTCGGAACTATTTGGGAATTATTTGGGAACCTTTCCCCATCATTTCGTGTTGGTTTTCGGGATCCCGTCAGGGTCATTTCGGGACTTTTCGGGATCATTTGGGGACCCTTTCCCCATCATTGATGTTGGTTTTCGGGATCCGTCAGGGTCATTTCGGAACTATTTGGGGATCATTTGGGAACCTTTCCGGCATCATTTCTGGATAGTTTCCGGGATGTGTTGGGGATACCGTCGGGGTTATTTGGGACTATTAGGGGATCATTTGAGGACCTTTCCGGCATCATTTCTGGATAGTTTTCGGGATCCGTCCGGGATCCCGATGGTGCCATTTCGGGGCTATTTCGGGATCATTTTGAGGTACCTAGGGGCATTGTTTCTTGACGGTTTTCGGTATCCGTCCGGGATCCCGTCGGAGTCATTTCGGGATCATTTTGGTTCCCTTCCGGCATCATTTCTCTTTGGTTTTCGGGATCCGTTCGGGATCCCGTCGGGGTAATTTCAGGACTTTTTCGGTATATTTATGCTGAGTGTTATCGCGGGACTGTAGGACAATATCGCGGAGACCAGCATTTTCGTCAACTATCAATACTGCGACCTCGCCTGTAGTCGGGGCATTTAACGACCACGGTGTTCATCAAAGGCGTTTGCCGGCATGGATTAAAACCCCATAGTTATTCGAATTAGATGGCATACGCTCCATTGAAGTCATAAAACTTGGAACATATACATTATTTTCAAGCAGAATTTCTTGAATTAATTTCAAAATATCTTTGAAGAGTTGGTGCTACATTTTGGCGCAACGAAGGCTGCTCCTCTTGGGAAGAAAAATATATTTGTAAAAATTTTGGAACCATGTTGGGCGGTGGTAATAAGCTTCCAATAATATGGTACACTTGTCCATGTAGTTTTCTACGCAATGTTTTGCAGCATACAATCATAAATACAATGAAGTTTGAAAAAGAGATACATACGTTCCTTGATTTGCGCGCGCTAACTTTCATATGAATGTACAATGTACATTGTACGCACATCAGCTCGTTGCGAGCAAAAAACTCGTGCATTTATTTGCCAAGAGTGAAATGACGCACTCTCTTTGGCTGTGACTATACATATGTGTCTCTTTTGCGCTTTTGTTGGCCTGCTGTAGCTTAGGTTTGGCCATCAAAAAGTTTTATGCTTGCATTATTTGGAGGTTTCTATCAACTTTATCCTAAAAATAAAGGGCCTTAATTTGTGAAAATGAAAAAAAATAAATAAAAATTGCAGGGGTATTTATTTGCGTCAATAATTTCTTTAAAAAAAATCATAAAAAATTGGTTTGGTACTTCTTGAGATTAGCCGTTACAAACATTGCCCCTATAAGCATTTTTATATAATTAGTATAGATTAGCATAGATTACTATTTGAAATTTAACTGTTGGCGTTTTACTTGTGGCTTTTCTTTCTGGGAAAATCATCATTGGTCAACCATCCAACAATTTTCACGCATTGAAAAAAGGGCGATCGAATACAAATAATAACATGGACTTGTATTGATTTCGGCTTATTAACAAACCTTTTTGCTCTCCCTCTCACGTTCACCCTTCTTTGTATAAGCATTTTGATTATGTTTTTCGTTAGCGTGTAATGTTGGCGTGGGTGGACCTGGAGGTCAAGATTCTCGATTGTTGGTGATAATTTTCCGTGGCAAGTTTCGATGATGTTTTATAAGATGTAGCCACCATTGTTTTTGCTTTCACCATCGTTCAGCTGTATATTGCTGTGGTGGCGTCGAATGAGATACACCTCTCGTATGGTTGAATTATTACATATATTTAAAAAAAAAGTTACCCCCCCCCCCCCCCTCCTAGAACGTAAAAAAGCAAGAAAAATTAAAAATTAGTAAAAATCCGTTTTGTGATAAGAAATTACTATGTAGATTAGTATTATATATTCATAACATTCAATACAAAAAAAATTTCCCCCCCTGGAACCGCGCATGTTAGTATAGATTTAATGTTACAATATACAGTATTCCTGAAAAGAAGCTTGTATTTTGTATTCATTTTATCGTCCGAAAAGCACCAAATAATGAATTTTTAAATTAGTGTGTAAATTTGTGTCTCAGAAATATATGACAATTAAAATTTCTTTAAGGCAGTGAACTTTATTGTGTCAATATAAACGCATTCCGAAAATCAATATTTTCATCGCCCTGCTAAAACCGCTACCAATAAGGTCTTTTTAAAAAATCAATCTGTGTTCCAACAGCAAAAAGCTATAGGATTTTCAAGCTTAATTAAAGTGAAATGAAAACAAGAACTTGTTCTTAATAAATAGCTGGACTTTTTATCACGCATTGATGTACTTCCAAATATAGCTGCCAAAACTATTCTTTACTCTCCTGAATTGGAATTTAGTTGTTGAAGGGTGTTGAATAAAAGCCTGCGACATGCGTCTAGATATTTTACTTACCTTAGTAGCTAACGTGTAAATAAAGCCAATTAGAGCAATCACTCCCAAACACTCAATGAATTTTAACGAGTCTTGCTCAAACTTATAATCAACAGGTGGTGGGTACAATATTGAACGAACCAGTCCACCTTTGGCAGTTATGTTTCCGGTATTTATTACAAGGGCTAAAACTTTTTCAGAATCAATATACCGTGTTTGTATAATCTGCGTTCCACAAAAAAGAATATGTCGTGCATGTTCTTGCTTATCAAAAATTATATCACGTTTCATTGGCAACGGAGTTTTAGTTACAGGTACACATTCACCTATAACAAAGTTGTTTTTTGATAAGTTTGTTTTTTTAAATAAAAATTAATAATATACCTGTCAACATTGATTCGTCTAGGATACAGTTGCCAGACAAAAGTACAGCATCACATTGCATCATACATCCATTCGTGGGTATTTCAATAATATCTCCAGGAACTATATATGAAGAAGCTATCTCATATGCATCACCCGTTTCCGTTAACACTAAACTATTTCCAACGTTCGAAACAGTCTCTCGTAAAGCATCTTGATTCTGCAGAATATTAAAAATTATGTTATATAACATAACCATATACATTAAAAGCGACTTTAAGCAGTTTCCTTTGTGAATGACGTTTTACAGGTAAAATCAAAATGTACTACCGACCTTCAGGGTCCTATTAAAGTGGCAGACACACTATAGCAAACAACAATATTATATATTAAATAATTTATACCTCATTTATTGGCAATTTATTACCGCAAACAAAAATTTAAAGCTGCGTCCGGTTCCGGGAAACGGGAGTGTCTGCTAGCTTAAAACTCAAGCCAGCAGACACTTCGTGAAAACACGACCTATACCTTCCGAACGAATTGAATAATTGATAATCTCCCCTATTCTGGATTTTGATTACGTTCCCTTTCTACGCTCCGCTTCAATCGAAGTTGGGTATTCTGCATTACGACGGAATTGTAACGAGAAGAGGAAGAGCAAATGATTTTTCGAAATCAGCTGTTTGTACGGAATTTGTGAACATTGGAACAAAATAAATTAAAGAAAATTTGTAAAAAATACTGAAAAACGTTTATATTTTATTATCCACGCCATTTTGTACAAAATAAGTAATAGAATATTGCCGCAGTGTTATATTTTTTTTGAGTGAAGTGCTTTCATAATTGTAAGTGTGTTTTTGTCGTTCTTTTGGCCAATTCCCTGCCGTGGCCACCAAGTTTTGTTTAAACGGATTCCTGCACGAATATAGTTGACATTTTCTGAATATTATGGACGCTAGTTTCATTGCGCTGGCGTAGAATACTTTATAAACATTTATTTGTTCTTTCCGCAAGGACTGTTTAAGATTTCACTTCATCTTCTTCTACACCGGCAGCTTGCTTTGGCATATAACTGGACCCAACAAACAGACACAAATTATAGCTGTCTACTATAATGGAATCAATAGCCGCGGCTTTATTTGTGGAGTTGGAAAGCAACGCATACGAAAATGGCCAGGCGAGAATGGAAGGGCAAATATTGCGAGATTTGTGTAATCCATTTGAGATGAGTGACGAATTGTAAGAAACTGAACTTAAAAGTGGTAAAATTTAATGACTTATTTTCTTATTTAGGTTCAAAAAAAAACTTTCGACTTAATAAGGATGCTTTCAAGAAAAAATTCCAATTCAAGTCGAAATGCAGAATAGGGATGATTACATTTATTGGCAATTTATTACCACAAAAAAAAAAAAAAATTATAGCTGCGTCAGGTTCCGAGAAGTGTCTGCGAGCTTAAGACCCAAGCCAGCAGACACTTCGTAAAAACACGACGTACAGCTTTCGAACGACTTTATATAGTTTATATTACATTTAAAACAAAAACAAAAAGTGCTTCACTTAAAATTGATGATAATTATTGATGATGATACTTAAATACATTTTATCACATATGGGCATATTTTTCAGTCTTATACACATATGTATGTAAAGTTATGCAATTAATAACGTTTATTATTCAATTCAAAGTTGAGTATTCAAAAATATGTACAATTAAAGTTATGGTTTAAAGTGGATTACAATTAAAGTAGGTTGGTACAGCGAATAATTATAGTAACGACGGCTGCTTTGGTCGACGGGTGATTACGACTCACTTGTCCGCTCGCTATTAGATTTTCTCCGAGCTAATTTACTCAGGCTGTGCGCTCGTTATTCGCCTTGAGTGTTTTACGTTTGCGCTGCCATATGTGTTGGTATATGCGTGCTATCACAGTGCCTCCTCACCCGACTTACATGTATGTGTATATATTTAAAAAACTTAAAGCATATATGTTTATAAAATTGTAAAGAAATTACTTGCAAATCCTCTTATTTGCCCTTCTGCTAAGTTCGAATCACTAAACTGTTGAATAAATAACTCCAATATTGAATAATGGAAAAATGGCCTTTATTAAAGTACTTCACAATAACACTTATACTTTGCAACTAGCTTGCTTAACAACCAAACTGATTGATAGCTCAAATGAAACTCTACTATTGCCCGACAGATTACGTGCTTAATTAATAACTGCTTGATAGCTCAAATCAAGCTGAATTCCAGCGCCTCTACATTTGCTGCCTTTTATACTCTCTGATTTCAACGTTCGCATCTTCTAGGCGCTTCCAGAATCTACTAGTAGCCATCAGCTCTCAAACTACTCAGCTGTAACTACAATTGCACGATTTTATAGCTTCTCTCATTGCATACTTTCAGGAGTATCTCAGATATATGCATGTGTTTGTGCATTGATTCTCCGCTGCTCGTATACTTACATGGTACATATGTGTAGACGCAATTATTGTTTCGTTTATGTAGATACATAATGATGGATCTATGGATTGCATGATTTCACTGTTTAGCATCGGCTTAGAGATAGCAGCACCCCTTAGTTTTGCTAATATTCGTAACACTGCCCTCCACCTAAGTGTGATCATCCCGATCAGACAAATCTCCCGATCTAAACGTCGCTAGCATTTCCAAATGTACCACTCTTCTACTCCGTGGTTTCTCAATGCTTTGTATGCGGTAGATGGTATCACTGATCTTCTTCAAAACCTTGTACGGCCCTTCCCTACTGCACCGAAACTTGGCTGGAACACCTTCCGCCGGTGAGGGTTGTTTAACAGTACCAATTCTCCCTCCAAGAAACCTTCCGAATTTTTGTTCTCGTTGTACCTGCGTTTCATCTTACTACTCATTATTCTTGATCGTTCTCTCGCACTCTGTCGTTTGGCCAATGAACTTCTTCGCAGAGCTTGCACTTGACGGATTGGCTTTGCATCATCATTATCGTCTTGATGTTTCATAACAGTAGTGCGCACTGGCTTGAAACCACCCTTGTATTCTTTCTGTAAAATTCTTTCAGTCGTTTTAGTGCGTCCATTAGGGGTTGTCAATGCCGGTCTTTTTCTCGCAGGTACTTTTAATTTCGCTTTATTTGGCCCATTCGTTCCATCAACGTTTTCTTTTGACTTTCGTGGCCTTTGTCGAGTCTTCTCCACCATTACTCGATTATTACTGACCCCTTTCTCCAACTTGAAGTTAAGTGGTATATCCTGGTTCTCATAACGCATCACCCTTCTCTGCATATCGATCTTGATATCATGGTCAACCAAGAAGTCCACTCCCAATATGACTTCTTCAACGATCTTCGCCATAACGAATTTGTGTAGAACCATGACCTTTCCAATCAAGACTTCACATATCACTTCTCCCTGAACTTGGTTATACTCGCCAGTGACCGTACGCAACCTTGCTCCAGGTAACGGTTTTATTCTCCTGTTGACCAAGTCAGATCGGATCAAGGAATGAGATGCGCCCGTATCTACATTCAGTACACGTTCTTTACCATCCACATTCCCTCTGACGGTAAGACTAATCGATTTTCTACCAATTTGCAACACAGATATCACAGGGCATTCAATAGCTGGATCTAGCTCTCGATCTCTACCTCTTACTCGCTCTTGCTCATCTCCTCCAGCTTTGCGTTTACGGCCACCCACATTGTTGGAACTATTAGGACCAAGATCGCAATGACGTGCAATGTGACCGGACTTCCCGAATTTGCAGCATTTGATAACTTTTTCACTCGGCTTTTGCGGTCCTTTCAGCGCCTCCAATATTGCGTCTACCAACTCTGGCCTTTCTACTTCCACACGGCGTGCTTTGAAAACTGACTTACACAAAAGGGAGGCTGTTTCCTGAGTCAGTGCATGCGATACCGTTTCAGCAAATGTTAGTTTTGGATTCGCATATGTAGCCCGCTTCGTTTCCACATCTCATATGCCATTTATGAAACTCTGGATTTTTACCCTTTCAGGGTATTCCACGGGTGCGTCCGCATTTGCAAGATGAGCCAGTCTTTCAATATCTGAAGCAAACTTCTGCAATGTCTCATTTGCTTTCTGGTTTTGCAACTCTATTTGGTGTATCTTCTTCCTGTGTTTGCTCCCGTATCGCCTCTCTAGAGCGCTCATCAATGTTTCGCAGTTGTTCCGCTCTCCCTCAGCAATAGTCTGTAGGATTTCAGCAGCAGATCCTTTCAATGCCACGAATAGAGCAGCAACTTTATCTTCAGCACTCCAGTTGTTCACGGTCTTCTCAAACTGAATCTTAAACACCTGGAAAGAACAAAACCGTCAAAGGATGGTGTTTTTACCTTTGGATTGCTTGCTGAAACAGCTGGGCGATTTAGTTGTAACTGCTCCATACGACCTTTTAAATCATCTACTTCTGCCTGAAATTGAGCCATTTTTGCATCCTGCGCTTCCAGTTTTGATGATACCTGTTCCAAAATTTCTGCCGACATTTCAGATATACGTGCCTCTTGCGCTTCCAATTGAGATGCCATATATGTCTTTTGGTCTTCCAGTTGAGATGACACTTGCGACGTCATTTCTGAAATACGTGCCTCCTGTGATTCCAGTTGGCATGCCATATATGTCGTCTGCTCTTCCAGTTGGGATGCCATATATGTCTTCTGTTCTTCGAGCTGTGCTGACATATTTGTCTTCTGTTCTTCGAGCTGTGTTTCCATCTTGGATGTAATCTGTGTCGACATTTCTGACATACGCGTTTCTAGTGCTTAAATCTTCGATGTTATTCGTGTCTCTTGGGATTCCATCTGTGATGACCGTGTCGATGTTTGAGCAGATATTGCAGCCAAAATCATGTTCAAGTCTGTGTTCGTAACTGTCTGTGATTTTTCGTTTTTTTCTTCAATTTTTGTTGCTGTCTCGTCCCCATCAGGATAAAAGACATACTCGTCCACATCAATTCCTTCTGCTTCCATTGCCTCTCGTAGCCGTGCCTGAAGTTCGAGTTTACCGCCGCTTGTATTCAATCCACAGCTCTCCAACTCCTTCTTCAGTTGCTGGATATCCATTCACTGAACTTTGCCATGTCCTTGTTGTCTTCTGGAATTTATTCAACAATTCCTCTTCTTACACCAATTGTAACGAATTTACTTGCAAATCATTCTATTTCCCCTTCCGCTAGGTTCGAATCACTAAACTGTTGAATAAATAACTCCAATATTGAATAATGGAAAAATGGCCTTTATTAAAGTACTTCACAATAACACTTATACTTTGCAACTAGCTTGCTTAACAACCAAACTGATAGATAGCTCAAATGAAACTCTACTATTGCCCGACAGATTGCGTGCTTAATCAATAACTGCTTGATAGCTCAAATCAAACTGAATTCCAGCGCCTCTAAATTTGCTGCCTTTTATACTCTCTGATTTCAACGTTTGCATCTTCAAGGCGCTTCCAGAATCTACTAGTTGCCATCAGCTCTCAAACTTCTCCGCTGTAACTACAATTGCACGATTTTATAGCTTCTCTCATTGCATACTTTCAGGAGTATCTCAGATATATGCATGTGTTTGTGCATTGATTCTCCGCTGCTCGTATACGTACATGGTACATATGTGTAGACGCAATTATTGTTTCGTTTATGTAGAGACATAACGATGGATCTATGGATGTGCATGATATCACTGTTTAGCATCGGCTTAGAGAGAGCAGCACCCCTTAGTTTTGCTAATATTCGTAACAATATATTCTGGGCTACATCGAAAAAAACGTATAATAAAAACAGTTTTATATGGTTCATTGTATAACTGTTCTAGGACAAGCCTATGTCTTTCACCGACCAAACGTAATGAGGACCTAGGTTTTGCGTACAAAGTTCTTTGGCTAACATTATGTGGTTGATTGAAATAAACTCCAATTTATTGCATAATTTGGTTTTAATAAGAGACAATTCAAAAAATGTTCGCTCTGCGGCCGCCGAACTATGTGGCAGACTCAGTAAATCATATACAAAAACAAGCAATTCTTCAAAAAACTTTTCGTTCATACCATTTCTATAAAAGCTTACTTTTTCCCAAAAAGCTAAAACGCCTATATCAGGCTTAAAATCACAATTTAACAGTCTTAAAAGCTGACATTGTGTAACAATAGTATCTTGATCGCACTTTATCAAGTACGAAAAGTTATTTATTAACGGTATTATAGAAGTTTCGGTTTCTGCTAATACCTTGTCGGTAACATTATGTTGTACATAAAACTTGTATATCACATCTAGAAAAATCAAAGCTTTTTTGCATTTGCTTTAAGAGTTCAATATAAAAATCTAAAATATTTTTTTTTACCGCAAGTCGTTGTACATCTGTAAAGTTATCGCTTTCCAGAAATACTTCAGCTTTACTTCCAACAAAAATATTTTTTAATTCAAGGTAGTAAGTTTTATCACTTATATCAAAAATTTTCAAGAATGCAATAGGGGAGTGTAGTAGTTTTACACAAATCGCCAAAAAATTATACGGCTATGTATTTGCTACGCCATGGCAAATACGCAACACCCGTACTTTATTTTTTCAATTTTGAATAGCAAATTAACAACTGTCAAAACAAAACAAAATATGCAAAAAAAATTTAAAACGAAAAAAAGTTGTTCAGGATCCGTAGCTTTCATTTGCTCTAGCAACCATTCCAACACCAAATACACAAAATTCTGAACTCCCTTAATACTTTTTATGTACTCATACGTACAAAATATGTTAGAGAGTATTTTTGTATAGTGAAAATGTGTATAACAATGATTCGCAATGTGAATGGGCAAGGCGAAATAAACTTCAACTGCCAAGTCTTTCTTTCATATTGTGACGAATATTAGCAACACTAAGGGATACTATCATCTCTAAGCCGATGCTAAACAGTGACGTGTATGCACATCAATAGGTCAATCATTATGTATACACATATGTACGTACACGCAGCGGAGAAGAGACGCACAAACACATGCAGATATCTTATCTGAGATGCTCCCAAAAGTATGCAATTATAATTGTGGAAGTGTAGCTCACAAATACACGCGCATATGAGAAGCTATACACGTGCATCTGTAGTTATAATAATATAGCAGTAACTAAGTAAATTCTGGAAGAGCCTAGAAGTATGCAAACGAGAATTCACAGAGTATAAAAGGCCGCAACATAAGCGGCACGACAACCAGTTGGATTTAAGACGGCGAGCAATAGTAGTGTTATTGTGAAGAACTTTAATAAAGGCCTTTTTGCATTATTGAATAGTGGAGTTATTTATTCAACAGTTTAGTGATTCGAACGTTAGCACTAAATTCGTTACAATTGGTGTCAGAAGAGGAATTGTTGAATAAATTCCAAAGATTTCGATTACAACAAGGACATGGCAAAGTTAAGTGAATTGAAGATCCAGCAACTGAAGAAGGAGTTGCAGAGCCGTGGATTGAATACAAGCGGCATTAAACACGAACTTCAGGCACGACTACGAGATGCAATGGAAGCAGAAGGAATTAACGTGGAAGAGTATGTCTTTCATCCCGATGTCGACGAGACAACAACAAAAATTGAAGAGAAAACGAAACATCGCAGACAGTTACGAGCACAGCCTTGAACACGATTTTGGCTGCAATATCTGCTCAAACATCGACAGTGCCATCTCAACTGGCAGAACAGAAGACATATATGGCATCACAATTGGAATCACAGGAGACACGTATAACATCCAAGATGGGAACTCAACTAGAATCCTAGGAGAACCGTATAACATCCAAGATGGAAGCACAAGAAACGCGTATTTCAGAAATGTCGACACAGATTACCTCTAAAATGGAAACACAGTTAGAAGAACAGAAGACATGTATGGCTGAGCAGTTGAAAGCACAAGAATCTTGCATATCTTCGCAATTGACAGAACATGAAGCAAGGGTATCATCAAAACTGGAAGCGCAGGATGCAAAAATCGCTCAATTTCAGGCAAAAGTCGATGATTTGAAGGGTCGTATGGAGCAGTTGCAATTAAATCGTCCAGCTATTTCAGCAAGCACTCCAAAGGTAAAAACTCCATCTTTTGACGGCTCTGTTCCCTTCCAGGTGTTTAAGATTCAGTTTGAGAAGACCGCAGTAGTGAACAACTGGAATGCTGAAGATAAAAGTTTCAGAGGGTAAAGATTCAGAGTTTTGTAAATGGCATACGGGACGTCGAAACAAAGCGAGCTACATACGCAAACCCAAAGCCAACATTTGCATAAACGGTATCACATGCTCTGATTCAGGAAACAGCATCGCTTCTGTGTAAGCCAGTTTTCAAAGTACACCGTGTGGAAGTAGAGTAGGTAAACGCAATTTTAGAAGCTTTAAAAGGAACGCAACAGAAGAATAATGGTGCAATCAAATGTTTCAAGTGTGGTAACCCAGGTCACATTGCTCGTCATTGCAGCACCGGTCCTGGTAGTTCCAACTTGGGTGCCCATAAACGCAAAGCTGGAGGAGATAAGCAAGAGCGAGTCAGATGTAAAGATCGAAAACTTGCCCCAGCTATTGAATGTCCTGTGATATCTGTGTCGCAAATTGGAGGGAAATCAAGCAGTCTTACCGTCAGAGGGAATGTGGATGGCAAAGAACTTACTGTAGATACGGGCGCATCTAATTAATTAATCCGATCTGACTTGGTCAACAGGAGAGTAAAACCGTTACCTGGAGCGAGCTTGCGGTCACAGGCGAGTATAACCAAGTCCAGGGAGAAGTGATATGTGAAGTCTTAATTGGAAAGGTCATAGTTCTACACAAATTCATTGTGGCGGAGATCGTTGATGAAGTCATATTGGGAGTGGACTTCTTAGTTGACTATGACATCAGGATCGATATGCAGAGAAGGATTATGCAGTATAGGAACCAGGATGTGCCACTTAACTTCAGTTTATGTGAAGTGGTATGTGAAGTCTTGATTGGAAAGGTCACAGTTCTACACAAATTTGATGTGGCGAAGATCGTTGAAGAAGTCATATTGGGAGTGGACTTCTTGGTTGCCCATGACATCAAGATCGATATGCAGAGAAGGGTGATGCGTTATGAGAACCAGGATGTGCCACTTAACTTCAGTTTGGAAAAAGGGCTCAGCAGTAATCGAGTACTGATGGAGAAGAGTTGACAAATACCACGAAAGTCAAAGGTAAAGGTTGATGGAACGAATGGGCCAAACAAAGCAAAATCGAAGGTACCTGCGAGAAAAACACTGACATTGACAAACCCTAATGGACGCACTAAAACGACTGAAAGAATTTCCCAGAAAGAATGCAAGGGTGATTTCAAGCCATCGCGCACTACTGTTGTGAAACGTCAAGACGATACTGATGATGCAAAGTCAATCCGTCATGATCAAGCTCTGCGAAGTAGTTCTTCATTGGCCAAACAACAGAGTGCGAGGGAACGATCCAGGATAATGAGTAGTAAGATGAAACGCAGGTACGATGTGAACAATAATTCGGAAGGTTTCTTGGAGGGAGATTTGGTACTGCTATACAACCCTCACCGGCAGAAAGGTGTTCCATACAAATTTCGGTGCAGTTGGGAAGGCTCATACAAAGTTGTAAAACGGATCAACGATGTAGTGTACCGCATACAAATCATTGGCAAAGCACGAACCAAAATGAAAGTGGTTCATTTGGAGAGGCTAGTAGCGTTTAGATCGAGAGATTTGTCTGATCGGGGCGATCAGACTTAGGTGGAGGACAGTGTGACAAATATTAGCAACACTAAGGGATACTATCATCTCTAAGCCGATGCTAAGCAGTGACGTATATGCACATCAATAGATCAATCATTATGTCTACACAAATGTACGTACACGCAGCGGAGAAGCGACGCACAAGCACATGCAGATATCTTATCTGAGATGCTCTCAAAAGTATGCAATTATAATTGTGATATTGTCGCTCACAAATACACGCGCATATGAGAAGCTATACACGTGCATCTGTAGTTAGAATTATATTGCACTAACTAGTAACTAAGTAAATTCTGGAAGAGCCTAGAAGTATGCAAACGAGAAATCACAGAGTATAAAAGGCCGCAACAGTAGAGGCACGACAATCACTTTGATTTAAGACTCTATCTGGCGAGCAATAGTAGTGTTATTGTGAAGAACTTTAATAAAGGCCATTTTGCATTATTGAATTGTGGAGTTATTTATTCAACAGTTTAGTGATTCGAACGATAGCAGAAGGGCAGATAAGAGGATTTGCACTAAATTCGTTACAATATTAATAAACGCAACATCTTGCTTGATTGTCGCGATGTTGCTGGAAAGCATAAGCTTGTGTAAAACGCGTCTATATGAAACATTTCACTGTGCCGCGGGCGCAGCTATTTTCCAATTTCGTTGACATGGGAAAAATGATTTTTGTCCTAACTTGAATTTTACGCAACTTTTACGAAAATCTTTTATTTCCTCAAAGTTGAGTTTTTGAAATTTACCAAATTCTGAGGAAATGTATAACACAGGTAAACATAGTCTTGTAACAACGAATTTATATATCGTTCCGAAGTAAATTGCTGTGAAATCCTGCGCGCACGGTATTCAAAACTTCTCGAACTCACTGAATTTCGAAAGTTATAATTTATGTTTATTAGAGTCGGTAAAATATAAAGTTTAATTTTTCCATTTGGTATAGTGAAAATATTTTTCAGGACAACGAAACATTTAGGCAATCAATACGGTATAAATTATTGTAGTCGTTAGGGAGCTGTACGTCGTGTTGTCAAGAAGTGTCTGCTGGCTTGAGTCTTAAGCTAGCAGATACTCACTTTTCTCGGAACCGGACGCAGCTATAAATTTTTTTTTTTGTGGTAATAAATTGCCAATAAATGTAATATAAACTATTGAAGTCGTTCGGAAGCTGCGTTTTCACGAAGTGTCTGCTGGCTTCAGTCTTAAGCTAGCAGACACTCACATTTCTCGGAACCGGACTCAGCTATACATTTTTTGTTGTGGTAATAAAGTGCCAATAAATGTAATACAAACTATTCAAGTCGTTCGGAAGCTGTACGTAGTGTTTTCACGAAGTGTCTGCTGGCTTTGGTCTTAAGCTAGCAGACACTCCCGTTCCTCGGAGCCGGATGCAGCTTTAAATTTTTTTGCGGTAATAAATTGCCAATAAATGTAATATAAACTATTCAAGTCGTTCGAAAGCTGTGTTTTCACGAAGTGTCTGCTGGCTTGAGTCTTCAGCTAACAGACACTCCCGTTTCTAGGAACCGGACGCAGCTTTAAATTTTTTTTTGCGGTTATAAATTGCCAATAAATGTAATATCAATTATTCAAGTCGTTCGGAAGCTGTAGGTCGTGTTTTCACGAAGTGTATGCTGGCTTGAGTCTTAAGCTAGCAGACACTCCCGTTTCTCGGAACCGGACGTAGGTTTAAATTTTTTTTGCGGTAGTAAATTGCCAATAAATGAGGTATAAATTATTTAATATATAATATTGTTGTTTGCTATAGTGTGTCTGCCATCTTAATAGGACCGACCTTCAGCCATCTGTTTTGTTTAAAATCTGGCATACTAGTTGTTTAGGCCAGCACCCTAATGTAGCATATGGTGGCTTGAAGGGGTCACTGTAGCAAGCGGGTATTGCGTACACTATACTACCCTATATATGATTTCCTTTAAGTTCCCGTTTTCGAACCCCAGCCTCTATATCATATAATATTTTTCGCCTTCTATAATAGCCCTGCTCCCGTCTGCTTTGGAAATTTTATCACGCTCATCGATATATGTATCGAGTTAGAACTCAAGACAAATTCCCAGTGCCATTTCACCCAGTACCAAACATGGTTAAAAGAGCCTTATCGGCTCGAAGTTTTTCGTGGATGAACCACAATTTAAAATTAGTTAAGTTTATAAAAATTGATAAGCTGCCGTGCACTACCACTCGTGTTCAATTACCTTACAGTCAAAAGCCATAGTCAGTAAACATTCTAATTTAGTAAAAATTCCATTTTGTGGGGTAAATCTCATACTAGTTACTTTGTTACTGGTATTAATCCAACTGTAAAAAGAACAGTGTGTGTAAATAATTGAAAAAAAAAACGTAATTATTAACACAACTGTTGATCAGTCGTTGAGTGATACCTTTCTAAACGCACCGTTGAGTATGACTGATTGATTAACTGTAAAAAGAACAGTGTTTGTAAATAGTTGAAAAAAAAAAAAAAAAACAAAAACATTATTAACACAACTATTGATCAGTCGTTAAGTGATACCTTTCCATCGCGGACAATACAAGGTGTGTCGACTAAGCGTCAACACGTCAAAATTACAAGCAATCTTGCTCACCTGATGCAAATCTCAGGTCTAGATTCGCATTTTTGGTACGTAAGACTACTTGAAGCTGAGTTGCATTTGAGAGTTTAATAAAACTTTGTAGTCTTTTCAGATGAAATAGTTGCATATATTTCCACGGAAATATAAATAATAGAAGATTTGTAGCCTCCAACAATACGGAAATATACAGAAAGCTAAATTTATTTAAATCAGAGTCAAAAAAGTCAAGAGAAACTTAACAAAATATAAAGCGCCACATGTGTAATATGTTTCCCTCATGAAAAATTTCACTTCCATGGCTGTGTACAACAATGATACCGGCAAATTTGTATGAAAGATTTGGTCGCTTCAATGCAAAGATAACGCAAGGCATTTCATTGTTTTTTGCATGGCGTTGTCAAAGCGTAGGCGGGTAATCAAAGCGTTTGTGTTAATCTGCCTTTTGTTGCGATGCTTCGCCCGACAGATGAGCTAAATGAATGGTATCTCCTATATCACGCTACGCAATGTTTGTCAAATTCTAAGGTATTCAAAAAGTGGAGAAATTGTCAAAGGAGGATTTACAACCCTTTGATGGCTTCAAAGCGAAGATAATAGCAAGGAGTCTCATTGTTATATAATGTACCTGCCAAAGCGTCAGAACGATGCAACACAACCAAAGCGTCTATGTAAATCCGCCTTAATTACTGTCGCTGTGAAAGTCTCCCGCAAATAAAACGGTGCTGTGTGTGGAAGCAAACCAAGGGAGCAGGAAAAATATGAAGGAATGAAAGTTTGACTATTAGATACGTTTTTTTGCAATAACTTTGTTGTTTTCTTCATTTAAAAATGCTCTTACCAGATTCTTGAATTACACAAATATAATGAACTACAGACATTAAGAAATCCTAGAAAATATTTTACCGATATACTTTGTTGTTGAGTTTAACAAAGCTTTCACAATAATTAAAAAAAAAACTCTACGTTTTCTATGCTTTTTACACTTAGAGAAGCAACCTTATGCAATAAATTAAATTTTTAATGAAAATCAGTAACTCTGAACTGCACAATTTTCGCCATGATATAAAATTAAATGCTGTGGAACAGGAGCAAAACTTTTGTGTATCGGTAGTATAAGACGAGCCAAAGCGGTATAGGCTTGCACCTATTGCCATTGCTTTTTCCACCTCAACTGCAGTCAACGTTGGTCTAAATATAGTATTCGCAATTAAAGGCAAAATTTTAGCCCACTAAAACATAATCGCAAACTACATTGGAGCTATCCCTAGTGTCGGAGCGCTTGCGTCTGGTCCTCAAAAACGGAGTACGAACAAAAGCTTTCCCCCTTATTCGGCATACATTTGCCGTTTGCTTAATTTGGTTTGTAACGACAGCCTTTGAGGATTTCTCTGACGACACGCAAGCGGGTATATGAACAGATGTGTAAGCAAACGCTAACCAAATCTCCTTCTCCGCTTTACGATATTAACAAAGCGGATGTTTGATTGTGTGAGTGGGTTGAACTGTTGATTGCACATATGTGTATATACGTGTCGCTCAAGGGGCGAACGCGGATTGGTTCAACCAAAGCAGGAGAGGCGATTCGTGACTTACGGTGTCCTAAATGCCGTAAGGCTTAGTGGATATAAAAGGGGGTCCCGCTGATCAACAGCATTCAAAATCGAAAAGTCGCGGTCTTAACTAGTGCCAAAAGTGAAGTGAAAAGTTCTATATTCAAAGTGCGTTTTGTTCACCTTAAAGTGTGGGTGCGCGAGTGACAAAGTTTTTTCTAAAGTGCGGTTTCACGCCAAAAGTCAACGCGAGCGAATAAAATAAAAGTGAACCTGGATACCAAGGGATCCTCCCTAGGTGCACCGCCGAGCAAGGAGTACCGCCACCACTGGGCATGGAAAAATCCCGTCAAGAAAGCAGCAAAGTCACAGGTAAGCCAAAGTGTGATATTTGAAATTGCCTTTTTTGAGAAACCTTTGTGTTTTTTTTTTACTCGCGATTTTTTTACACCTTTTTCCTTTTATTAGAACATTTTGTTTGAACCTTGGTTAAATAATTTTGTTTGAAATTGGCATTTTTTTTGGTAAATTTTGTGAAACAGGAGAGTCGTTAGTAAACCATTTTTTTTGAGAATTTTTTTTACAAAAAAAATTAATTGAGTTAAAAATGGTTTCGAATCGTTAGATCGGCTCAACCTAAAGTCCACTTCGCGAAAGTAGCGTTTTTCATAAATGTTTCTTCGGCGCTTTTATACAAAAATCATTCCTCCATTATCAAGCTAAATATTTTTGACCCGAAATTCCCTTTTAAATTTTGAACGTTGTCGTTGTGAACAATATTTTTCCTTGTATTCCCGTCGAAATATTTGTTGTGAATTTTTATTTTATTGGATTTTGATTCGATCGAATTTGGTGTGAATTTAAAATTCATAAATATTAAAATATGCATAAGAGCACTTACATGTCTATATGTATATACTTATATATGTACACGAGCACATATGCAAACAAAAAGGTAGATTAAAAGAAGAAGAGGAAGAAAATCTCGGAGATAATTGAAATATTTTTTTTGTTAAGTCATTTTAAATTTGGAAGAAGAAAAAAGAAATAGCTAATGTTAATTTAAAATACGAAAAAAAAAAATAAATTTTAAGCAAAAATTCTTAAAAATTAAAATAGTTAAAATAATATATACGTTCTCTTGTTACAGCGCATGAAGCCAGCCGAAGGCCGCGACTTCTTGTTACATATAGCTACACAAAATCACACGTAAAAACGTACTAAAGGATACAAAGAGTTGGCCGAAGAAAAAAAAAAGGGGGCAATAGTCCAATCAAGGGATTGGTTTCTGGCCAAAAGGGCAGCCAACGAGGCTATATTGGCCAAAAGCGTCCAAACGGATTAGCGCCAGAATCGACGAACACCAACACACACAAACACACGCACATAACACAGTCAGCAGACTCCCAGCATAGCTACATTCGAGCTCAAACATATAATCAAGCACGCAACACCATACATTTTTCACAAAACCAACAAGAGGTAACATAACACACTTGTATATCCACAACACAACAAATTCTGGCAACGGGTCGCATCAGCCCATTAGCAACATATTTACCTTTTTTTGGCCACGCAACATCCATTGTCGCTAATTTGTTGCTAAACACTTAGTGGCGCAACCACCCACGTAGCTAACAACATAGTACACTGCATCATCGGCCGCATTCATCCACCTTTATTCACTACACTGAAACCCAACACATCACTAATCAAATCTGAGGGCGAGAGAAGTTAAGCGCCACTCACCCAGAGCGCGCTCGCCAACTTGAATATTTTTATTTACTTCCCACAGTTTAAATTTATATGTATTATATTAGGCCGTACAACTATTACCTTTTTTTTTGAAAAAAAAAGGATATTTGAATTTTGAATTTATATGAATTTAATTACTTTTTAATTTAATTAATTTTTTTCCTTATTAGTTCTATAACTTAAGGCGTATACGTTTTTCTTTTATTCTTGATTTTTCTTACCTTATTTCCACATTTAGCATATTACTATTTTTGTCGACAGTCACACAAATATTTGGGTATTCACACCCAAATGTGGCATGAGCCACTCACGAAAATTTATTCTCAAACAATATTTTTTAATGGTAATACTAAATTTTCGGTTAAAATTTTTTTGTCAAATCTTTTTCTTTGAATTCATACTTTTTAGATAATATTCACTCGGCACTTTCACTATCGTATTTTCGCGGTAAAAAGAAAAAAAAAGGAAAAAAAATTTTTTTCTAAATATTTTTGTCATTTTTACTATTCCAAAACTAATCCCAATTTGACTTAATTTTGTTTTACGCGATTTTCATTATTTCGAGTTTTTTTAGCAGGTTCATAAAGGTGTGCACATGCTTTGAACCGATACGTGAAACTAAAAACAAAAGACATTTGTGCATAGGATTAGCCGTGACCGCGGTCATTCGGCCAAAGACCTGTAACAGAACAAAAAATTCCATTGTTCTGCATATGTTATTTGTTTTTTTCTTTTTCTACTTTCAGCTCCACACAACGATTTGGTACCAACTCGGGGTTCTGAGCGAGGTGAGTTTATCATAAAAGAAAAAAAATATTTATGCACACACATCTTAACCCACGTACATTTATTAAATTACCATCTCAGAGTAAAATATCACCCACCCACACCTATAGTGAATTTTAACATTTTTTGAGAGTAAACGCACACACGTACGTGCATTTTTACATATGTTTATACGTGTGCTTGTGCATAAATGATTAGATAGACATTAGGCCGTTGTTGAATTTTTAATATTTCTTTGTAATAATAATTATAAATGTTCTTTTGTAAATTTTCCTTTCAAATAAATTTTAAAAGTTTGAGATTTGGATTAGGGAAGAAGTAATGAAACGGGAGTTATACTTTTTGATTAGCTGTAATGAGTCATTTATAAATTATTTTAATAAATATTGTTTATTAATTTGAAGTTGGAATTCCTTGGAATCAGCGTCTTTATATTGTGGTATATGGGCTGAGGAGTATTATTGTTCATACATAGGTAATTTCAGCTACAACATATCCGGCTAAAGGCAGTTTCTTTGTTGGTGTAGGTATTGCCCTTGCGGCAACTGATGGTAAGTTGGGGTAGTTGAGGGGATAGATGAAAGATACGTAGGTACCTAAAGACGGACATTAGTCAGGTGCAGAGGGACTCTACTCGGGAAACGGAGCCATAGTAGAGTCCAAAGGCTGTTCACATCTCGTGAACAGGAGGAGTGGGAAGGCTCCACCTGACTCGGACAGGTTTTCTCCCGCTTTCTTATATTTCTTTTTCGTTGCTTTGTTTAGACACTTTCCCCCAGGCATGAACTCAATTTTGCTATGCAACTGTTGGGAAAGGAGAAGTGGCAAAAACCGCGCCTCAAAGTCGACGAGCCTCAGCCGGGATATTACCATGCCACCCCGTCACCTCTCCTCTCCCGTACCATGTAGTTACGTAACAGGTTGGGTCGTCCCATGTTATGCGCCCAATGCTAGAACTTAATTGTTGCTCAACACCATTATTCAATCACAAGACGTTCGCTCGACAGACAGATTTTTTTGACAATTGCAGCCATTTTGCTCCCAAATTGAATTGACATCCGTTAACTGTGTTGCGATTTTTTTGAAAAAATATTAGTATTAGAAGTGGAAAGCGATCAGTTTAGTAATACCCGATATGTATTGAACTGAATAGTTCCTTAGCACTCTTATTTAATTTTGTGATGAATTTATTAACCATGCCACGATCTATTAGTGTGGCTGAACATAGGTTTTATGAAAAGCACGGACACCAAGGAATCGCGCACTTGCATAAACCTATGAACATACGAAACCTAAACTGATTCAAAATTCATAGTTCAACGTCAAATACTCGACCAGTAAAGCGATTCACGTAAAAATGTCATTAGTAAATAGTAGATACTCCATAACGAAATATGAGTACATTTGCGCATGTTAACTTATTCATTTCTTATGTTCGGAACATTCATCTCCATTAAGAATTTGGGGAATCGGAACACTGCCATGAATACTTAACGTAAAAGAGCTTTCCGAAATTTCAGAATCAAAATTTGAATACTCCCTGTGTAGCAGGACGGCACAAAAGCTTAACTCTTCTGTCGCCCTATCTCAGAATGCCTTTCATCGACTCCATCTTATGTCAAAATGCATTGAACTTATGCTCACATAGGGAGGTTTTGAAACAAAATTTTGATATAGTGTATTTTTGGATAAAATTCTAAACAACATAGCTTTTATCAGTTCACGAAAAATTTTCTAAAAGATGAATTATTTCCTTCAAAACCTGTTGGCATTTACAACTATATTGCCACTACTAATATACTACTAAAGGTGTCTTTCTACTAAAATTTTCGCTGAGGAGGATTGAGTTCTTCCCCCTTTTTCTTACTTCGTAAAGGCAACCCGTTTAGATTTTTAAACTTGGGAGTGTCAAAATCTCCGTCATCATTGGGGAACATAGTAATTGTGGAAGGCTAGTATTCAAACCTTGGAAGTTTTATTGGTAAAAGGGGGGACCGGTAGAAAAAATTTTTTTTGTCCTTTCCTCTATCAATGTTTTTCGAACAATGTATTTGTAAATATGACGGAAAAAACTTGCCTAATAATAAACTTCGGAAATAGTGCAAAGTAATATGTAAGGTTGTAGTCCTGCTACATAGTCGTACAACCGCACTTACAAAGAACAAGGGAAGAATCAAACCGGAATACTTGATTATCGTACTGAATATCGCCGATCTAATCACTTTTAGAGTCATGTGGTTGCTCTAAGTGATCTTAATGTATGATTATATGCCGTTCAGTTTTCCGAATCTTTTCTGACTATTTTGTTGACTAAGTCGGAATTTAAAATTTCATTGAAAATCTGACAGATATGAAATATGGAAGTAAATTCTTTCATCTTAATCATATAAGGGGGGTTTGCAATTGCTGGTTCAATTGTATTCTGTGGCAGATAGTGAATCTGCGTTAGGGTTCTGTTGGCCTCGTTCGGGGTGAATGAGAGCTGGGTTATCGTTCTGGTGTGGGATAATTGTTCAGCATAATGTTCGTTCTGTTTAGTGTCTGATGGGGAGGGGTAATTTGGTATAGTGAAATTTGGACTATTCAAGTTCATCTTCCTTGTCGTTGAACGGAAGTAGCACCAATTTCGCGATTGGTCTGGTAATCTCTCCCTTAATTGTATTGACGTCAACAACACGTACACGGTTATCGGAACCTGGGTGTGTGTTGATGATTCTCCCCATTCTCCACTCGTTCAGTTGTAGGTTATTCTCCTTTACGACGACTAGGTCCCCGGGTTTTAAGTTGGACTGTGGATGTTTTCACTTATACCGTTTCTGGATCTCAGTGAGATAATCCGATTTCCATCTTTTGTAAAATGTTTGATGAAGGGCTTTCATCTTCTGCCATTGGTTGACAATTGAGGCCGGGTTTTCACTACAATCGAGCTCAGGTGGAGCTAAAAGATGCCCACCTACGAGAAAGTGGCCTGGAGTAAGCGGCTCCAGGTCGGAAGGGTGATTGGATGAGGGGCTGAGGGGCCCAGAGTTGAGGCAGGCCTCAATTCGACATAAGAGGGTAGTAAACTCCTCAAAAGTATATTTATGATCGGACGCAATCTTTTTAAAATGGGTCTTAAAACTTTTTACCCCTGCTTCCCACATACCTCCCATGTGAGGAGCGCTTGGCGGTATAAAATGCCATTCTAAAATGTGATGGCTATATTTATTCAATGTTCCGTCCCTTGCTTCACGCAGAAATGCTTTAAACTCGGACCGTAAAGATCGCGAAGCTCCGACAAAGTTCGTACCATTGTCGGAGTAAACGTTTCTCGGACAGCCTCGTCTGGATACAAATCTGGCGAAGGCAGCTAGGAAGGACCCGGTACTAACGTCGTTTGTCGCATCTAGATGGATGGCTTTCGTCGAAAAGCAGACGAACAAACAAACATATCCTTTTGAAATTCGGCATCCCTTCCCTCGGTAGGATTTTACATCGAATGGTCGAGCGAAGTTTACCCCAGTGTTGGTGAAGGCCCTAGTAAAGGTGGTGCGCTCCTTTCGAAGGATTCCCATAAGTTTCGTTTGTGTCCGCTTCTTGTAAATAGTACAGACCTTACAGTTGTGGATAACCTACCTGATCATGACTTCAACGCGTGGGATCCAGTACTGAGTGCGGATATGACGTAACATCAGCTGGTTCCCTCCATGCAGGGTGGTCTTATGAGAGGATTGAATTATAAGTCTGGATAACCTGCAAGTGTAAGGAAGGATAATGGGATGACTTTCGTTATGGGACACGTCTTTGGATGCCCCAGTCCGCCCAAGTTCGATTGATGCCTTCTTCGTCTATATATGGGTCCAGGGGTGAAATCTCAATTTTACCATTTATTAGCTTTCCTGACTTTAAATTGCATACTCTTCTTGATAATGTTGCCTTTGGCATATTGTTATCAATATTTGTGTGTCGGGGGCTATCGAATGAGAATTCCTTTTAAAGGAGGCTTTAGTTGTTGGGTGCGTATTCTGGAAAAACCGAAGAATATAGGATGTAACCCGCAAAGCCCTTGGTAGATCGGAAAACCTATCCAGAATATCAAAGTTATTTTCGACCGCTGTTGCATGAACTTTCACTCTCTTTTCTTCGAGATTGTAATCTTCTTCTTGTGTTGGCCAATTTTCGTTGTCTTCTTGTAACCAAGAGGGTCCCTGCCACCACAAGGAATTGTTGATTAGATCAGAAGCGAGGAGGCCTCTGCTCGCCAAATCTGCAGGATTTGACGCGGAGTTTACATGCCGCCATACTTTGTCTCCAACTTTGTCGATGATTTTCGTTATTCGATGTGCCACAAACGTTGACCACGAACATGGTGGCTTTCGGATCCATGCCAGTACTATAGTCGAATCTGTCCAAAGGGTTACTTTAATATTGGAAAGTTGCATATTTTCTATGGCCGACTCTATGATTTCTGCAAGTAGGACTTCGCCGCAGAGTTCCAGAGAGTAGTTTTGACCGGTGCTACTCTCGTCTTGGCCATCAGCAAGTTGGTGAAGACTTGATCCTTTGTTTGTACCCTCAGGAAAACAGTGGCGGCATATGCTTTTTCCGAAGCATCGCTGAATCCATGTATTTCTATATTGTCCTTCAATGTGTAGTGAACCCATCGCAGTATGCGTATATCGTTAATCTTTTCGTAGTCAGTCATGAATGATTGCCACCGATGTAAAGTAGTTTCAGACACATCTTCATCCCAGCCTGTCCCTTCCAACCAAATACTTTGCATCATTATCTTGTCTACAATTACGACTGGTGCCAGCCAGCCAAGAGGGTCGAAAAGTTTTGTGATCGCAGACAGTATTGACCTTTTTGTTACAGTGGGGTTATTGTCAAAGGGTTTCGCTGTAAAGTAGAAGTAGTCGAAATGGGCGTTCCATCTGATACCGAGTGCTTTTACCGTGCTTGTGTCTTCAAACTCAAGAAAATCCTCGCTTAATAAGTGTTGCTTCGGTATACCCTGTAGAATTTTCTTGCAGTTGGACGTCCATTTTCGCAATGGGAAACATGCCGATTGTAACGCCGATGATATTTGATCCCTTGCCCTTATCACAGTTTCGATGCTGTGCCCACCGGCGAGTACGTCATCAACGTACATACAATTTCGCAAAATATCTGCTGCCATTGGATGCAAGGTCTCCACGTCATTAGCGAGTTGGCGCAGTGTCCGAATCGCAAGGTATGGATCACAATTCACTCCAAATGTTACTGTTTTTAATTCATAAAGCTTGACTGGATCCTTGGGGCAGTTGCGAAATACGATTCGATGGTATATTTTTTGGTTTCAATTGACCCATATTTGGCGATACATCTTCTTGATGTCGCTGTTGAAGACGTATTTGTACAGTCTCCAACGAAGTATTAAGATTGTTAGGTTGGATTGAAGTATTAGGCCTGGGTATAGGGCATCATTTAAACTTTTTCCGTTTGTGGTAGGACATGATGCATTAAATACGACCCTGACTTTTGTCGTTGTACTTCCCTCCTTTATAACAGCACACATGCGTTTAGTTGGCAGATTTATTCTGCGCTTGAGTTTCTCGCTTATGAATGAGCATTCAGATCCCGAGTCTATTAGGGCTCTCGCCGAATAGTCAACACCATTTAATTGAATATTTACCTGTGCTGTCCCTAATAGCACTACTTTACTTGTATTTGCGAAGCATGAGTTCACATTATTAATCGACCTGTTTTCTTTTTCAGCATTGCGACGCGTTTGAGCATCTCTTGACGTTGATGCTCCGACAGTATCTACCGAATTTGTGGTTTTGGGCTGATTCGGAATGTGAAGCAGCGTATTGTGTATTAAATGACATTTGACACAGTTCACTTGACTGGTGCACTTTGCGACAGTATGTCCAGCCGAAAACAGTTTACCATCCGCGAATGCTTTTAGTATGCTCAAATCGTTTATTTGGCGTTAAGCGCAGACATTTTTCGAATTTTGCGAATCGATGTGCAGAACTTCTGCACATCTTGCACGTAGGCTTGGCTACACTAGCCTGATACGAGCCCAATCGTTTCGACGATGTATCTGCCGAGGAACGAGAAGCTTGTGGCTTAGAGGGTTTTGAAACTGTATCCCCTCTTTTATATATAAAAGTTTCCAACGCTTGGAATCTTCTGGATAAGAATTTATCCATGTCTGCCCATTTTGAGATTTCTGTTTTATTTTCTATGGTTTGTTCCCATAGAGCCAGTGTGGTTTCTGGCAGTTTTGTGGAGCACAAATACGTTAGAATTGCATCCCAGTTTGATATGTCAATCTTGTGACATTGAAGCGCTGAGATGCAATTGTTTATTTCCCGCTGCAGTATCTTAATGGAGCTACCGCATTCTCTCTAAACTGCATTTAAGCTAAAAATAATTTTTAATTGGGCATTTGTTCTCGTATCGGTCACATATATTTTTCCACAGTTTTGAAACCGTCTGTCGTTAAGGAATACCGTTCCACTATTTCTTTGGCCTCCCCTTGGGGGTTTTGGCCCTAATAGTATAGTTTTGTAATGCATGGAGTTTACTATTATTAATATATATGGCAGTGAATATGCCCATAAAGGACGGCCATGAAATATAGTCTCCCTTGAAAATATCCGTATCACAAGCTGGCAGACGCACATGATATTCCATATAATCTGAGACTTCTACTTTTTTCTCTTTCTTTTCAAATTCTCCCAAAAGCTCAGCTATTGCCGCCTGACACTTTAGTAAGCTGAAATAGCACATTTTATGCATCTTTTTGATATCTGATAGGTCCTTTGACTCAAGCTCTGATGAACCTACGAGCTTTTCGTATGTCATCTTCATAGTTTCCCACAGGGGTTTTAACTCATCCCTTTGGTATATTAGGGAGTGTTTACTGTGTTGTGAAGGTGACATATCGTGTAAGTCATTCTCATACTCCGTCACTGCATCTGCTTGGCGTGTATAGGTCTCCATTGTATATTGTAACGAATTTACTTGCAAATCCTTTTATTTGCCCTTCTGCTAAGTTCGAATCACTAAACTGTTGAATAAATAACTCCAACATGTAATAATGCAAAATGGCTTTTATTAAAGTTCTTCACAATAACACTCAAACTGTGCAACGAATAGCTTGCTTAATAACCACACTGATTGATAGCTCAAACGAAACTCTACTATTGCCCGCCAGACTGCATGCTTAATCAATACTTGCTTGATAGCTCAACTCAAACTGAATTCCAGCGCCTCTAGATTTGCTGCCTTATATACTCTCTGATTTCAACGTTCGCATCTTCTAGGCGCTTCCAGATTCTACTAGTTGCCATCAGCTCTCAAACTTCTCAGCTGTAACTACATTTGCACGATTTTATAGCTTTTCTCATTGCATACTTTCAGGAGTATCTCATATATAGGCATGTGTTTGTGCATTGACTCTCCGCTGCTCGTATATGTACATGTTACATATGTGTAGACGCAATTATTGTTTCGTTTATGTAGATACATAATGATTGATCTACGGATGTACATGGTATCACTGTTTAGCATCGGTTTAGAGATAGCAGCACCAATTAGTTTGCTAGTATTCGTAATACTGCCCTCCACCTAAGTCTGATCGTCCCGATCAGACAAATCTCCCGATCTAAACGCCACTAGCATCTTCAAATGTACCACTCTTCTAATCCGTGGTTTACCAGTGGTTTGTGTGCGGTAGATGGTATCACTGATCTTCTTCACAACTTTGTACGGGCTTCCCAACTGCACCGAAATTTGGCTGGAACACCTTTCCGCCGGTGAGGGTTGTTTAACAGCACCAAATCTCCCTCCAAGAAACATTCCGAATTTTTGTTCTCATTGTACTTGCGTTTAATCTTACTACTCATTATTCTTGATCGTTCCCTCGCACTCTGTTGTTTGGCCAATGAACTTCTTCGCAGAGCTTGCACTTGACACATTGACTTTGCATCATCATTATCGTCTGGACGTTTCACAACAGTAGTGCGCGCTGGCTTGAAACCACCCTTGCATTCTTTCTGAAAAAATCTTTCAGTCGTTTTAGTGCGTCCATTAGGGGTTGTCGATGCCGGTCTTTTTCTCGCAGGTACTTTTAATTTCGCTTTATTTGGCCCATTCGATCCATCAACCTTTTCTTTTGACTTTCGTGGCCTTTGTCGAGTCTTCTCCACCATTACTCGATTACTACTGAACCCTTTCTCCAACTTGAAGTTAAGTGGTATATCCTGGTTTTCATAACGCATCACCCTTCTCTGCATATCGATCTTGATGTCATGGTCAACCAAGAAGTCCACTCCCAATATGACTTCTTCAACGATCTTCGCCACATCAAATTTGTGTAGAACTGTGACATTTCCAATCAAGACTTCACATAACACTTCTCCATGGACTTGGTTATACTCGCCAGTGACCGTACGTAACTTTGCTCCAGGTAACGGTTTTACTCTCCTGTTGACCAAGTCAGATCGGATTAAGGAATGAGATGCGCCCGTATCTACAGTCAGTACACACTCCTTGCCATCCACATTCCCGCTGACGGTAAGACTGCTTGATTTCCTTCCAATTTGCGACACAGATATCACAGGACATTCAATAGCCGGGGCAGGTTTTCGTTCTTTACATCCGACACGCTCTTGCTCATTTCCGCCAGCTTTGCGTTTACAGCCACCCACATTGTTGGAACTATTAGGACCAGGATCGCAATGACGTGCAATGTGACCTGGGTTGCCGTACTTGAAACATTTAATAACTCCGGCATTCTTCTGTTGAGATCCCTCCAGTGCTTCCAAAATTGTGTCTACCCACTCTGGCCTTTCCACTTCCACACGATGAGCTTTGTGTGCTGCTTTACTCAATAGTGAGGCAGTTTCCTGAGTCAATGCATGTGATACCGTCTCTGCAAATGTCGGCTTTGGGTTTGCGTATGTGGCTCGCTTCGTTTCGACGTCCCGTATGCCATTTACAAAGCTCTGAATTTTTACTCTTTCAGTGTATTCCACGGGTGCGTCGGCATTCGCCAAATGTGCAAGCCTTTCGAAATCTGACGCAAACTCCTGCAAAGTCTCATTAGCTTTTTGGTAGCGGTTTTGCAACTCTATTTGGAATATCTGTTTTCTATGATCGCTTCCATAACGTCGTTCTACAGCAGCCATCAATGCTTCATAACTGTTCCGTTCGTACTCTGGAATCGTCTGTAAGATTTCGGGAGCTGGTCCTTTCAATGCTACGAAGAATGCATCAACTTTATCTTCAGCACTCCAGTTGTTCACTGCTGCGGTCTTCTCATACTGAAGCTTAAAGACTTGGAAAAGAACAGAACCGTCAAAGGATGGTGTTTTTACCTTTGGATTGCTTGCTGAAATAGCTGGGCGATGTAATTGCAACTCCTGTATACGACCTCTCAAAGCATCCACCTCGGCTTCGATTTTTTCCTAAAACTGCGTTATTTTCTCGTCCATACGCGCTTCGAGTTTTGATGATATACGCGCCTCCTGCGCTTCTAGTTGTACTGTTATGCGTACCTCTTCTTCTTCCAGTTGTGTTTCCATCTTTGATGTTATTCGGGTCTCTTGGGAATCCATTTGTGATAACATATACGTTTTCTGTTCTTCTAGTTGAGATGACATATACGTTTTCTGTTCTTCTAGTTGAGATGACAGTTGAGATGTTATATCTGTCTTTTGCGATTCCAGTTGAGATGCCACTGTCGATGTTTGAACAGATATTGCAACCAAAATCATGTTCAAGTCTGTGCTCGTACCTGTCTGCGTAACTGTCTCTTCCATTTTTGTTGTTTCCTCGCCTTCAAGATGAAAGTCATACTCTTCCACTCCTTCTAATTCCATTGCCTCTAGTAGTCGTGCCTGAAGGTCGAGTTTAATGCCGGTTGTATTCAATCCACGGCTCTTCAACTCCTTCTTCATTTTCTGGATCTTTAATTCACTGAACTTTGCCATGTCCTTGTCCTCTGAAATTTATTCAACAATTCCTCTTCTGACACCAATAGTACCGAATTTACTTGCAAATCCTCTTACTTGCCTTCCGCTAAGTTCGAATCACTAAACTGTCGAATAAATAACTCCAATATGTAATAATGCAAAATGGCCTTTATTAAAGTACTTCACAATAACACTCAAACTGTGCAACGAATAGCTTGCTTAATAACCACACAGATTGCGTGCTTAATCAATAACTGCTTGATAGCTCAACTCAAACTGAATTCCAGCGCTTCTACATTTGCTGCCTTATATACTCTCTGATTTCAACGTTCGCATCTTCTAGGCGCTTCCAGATTTTACAAGTTGCCATCAGCTCTCAAACTTCTCAGCTGTAACTACATTTGCACGATTTTATAGCTTTTCTCATTGCATACTTTCAGGAGTATCTCATATATAGGCATGTGTTTGTGCATTGACTCTCCGCTGCTCGTATATGTACATGTTACATATGTGTAGACGCAATTATTGTTTCGTTTATGTAGATACATAATGATTGATCTGTGGATGTGCATCATATCACTGTTTAGCATCGGTTTAGAGATAGCAGCACCCCTTAGTTTGCTAATATTCGTAACAATATAAAAATGAAATCGACAAATTTATAAAAAAAACTAAGAAGAAATTGCCTTTGCAGAGAGTAGTGAGTGAAAATATTGCCAAAGGACCGAAACTTCGAAGTGATAATGTGATAAGTGAAAAGATTTGGTGTAAGCGTATGTATACACAAATTTACCAATTAATTGTGTAAGCCGATTAGTTATGGCTAAAATGAAAAAAGGACTGTATTGAGGCTTGTGTGCTAAGTGGGATACGTTCAAGGAATGTGCAATTTCGTGGTGGCAACGGCGCGCACCCACGTAATTGTTAAAGAATGTGCTAATGCAGATTTGTTAATGAATTGTCTAAGCCAATAGGTAATGGCTAGTGAAAATTGTGTTAGTGAAAAGAAAAACGAGTCACTCGTTATGGACTTTAAATAAAAAATAGATCAGTCTAAACTGATATGTGCATTGCCGCAAGTGGAAATAATAAATTCTTCAATTTTTTGTTTTAAAAAATTTTATGAGAAATAAGCCTATTGGCCACCCAAACAACAACACTATGTGCAGTTTAAAAATAAGTGTACTTCGCACTGTAACAACAAAATAAATTGCAGTCGTACTGCCGGTGTAAAAGCAATGGATTTTGTGGAAAAATTTGTTTAATTGACTTTGTGCAAGTAAACTAAATTAAAGTTGGGTTTAAATAACTTAACAAATCAAAATTTAAATTTGTGAAATGAAAATTATGGAAAATGAAAATAGAAAAAGTGGCGCAAAGCGGTGTTTTAGGTTATGTTAACCTTTAGAGCAGTGTTGTCTTACCTTGAGCTGTGTCCGGACAATCTTACCGCGGGTGGGGGATTGTTCCGGATAGTCACAAGGCGTGATGCACAAACTTTAAATAACTGCGTTAAGCGCTTTTTTCCTATTTTTGCACAAAAGAAGACTTCTCATTAAACAAAAGAATCACTTGCACGATTTAATAGAAAGAAACACTAAAACAATTTATAATTTTATTTTGATGTTTTTATTAACAAAAAAATACTACCTAGCACGGAATAAACCACGTACCTTTTGATTAATTGTTGATCCGTAGTGAGAATCTGTAGTTTGTGGATGTCGTTGTTGTTGATGTTGGTGTTGCCAAAGGGTTGTTGTGTGCAAACGCTGATTATTATATTATCACGATTGCAATGAACTGCTTCTTAGATGTTCTCTAAAGGAGTGGAGTGGACTGTATTGTAAATATATCTGGTTCTCTTATTTTCGGCGAAGATGGACCATGTACAAATGCGTGGTGGCAACGGAGCGCACCCACGTATTTGTTCAGGATTATTTAGGCGGAATAAAAAGGAAGAAATGAAGTAAAAACACCAAAAGGTGTTCAATTAATTCACTGACAATATAAAGCTTGTTTATTACAATATTTTGAGGAAAAAACCAACAAGTGTTAAGAGAGATTTCTTTAACAAAAGTTGTGAATATAAAAGTATGGCTAACAAAAAAATTAGCACTTACGTGACGTGAGATGACACCGTGTAGCTTCGCTGGCTGCTGGATTGAAAAGAGGACGAACCTCTTTGCAACAAATTGCAGATATATTTAGGTCTGTGACCTAATCAGACCAGAAGAAACGAAAAATTTCTTTTTAAACAAAGACCTCCAAAGAAAGTTTCTCCCCAATCCATATTATAGCAGATATAAAAGAAGGAGTACAATATATAGACGATGAGAGGTGTAACGACAGCCTTCCGACTAACTATGCCCCTGTGCACCTATTAGCGCAAGCGCCACTGACTTTGCAGATAACCGTGCCAACAGTCCGCAAACCGACATTGTATTACGTGGGGATGTGTGTGTGTATAGAGTTGGAAAGGAAAAACGGTAGCTGCAACAGGGCAGAGATTGTTTATAAAAGGGGGTTACTGCAGTCTTTGCTTTCAAAAATAGACAACCGTAGTGCCATGCAGTTAAATTGAGAGTGCAGTGATAGTAACCAAATTAAACAAAGTTAAACATCAACAACGGTAAGTGAAGCCAAAACCCCAAATTATTCGGTTTATTTTTTTAAATTTGTTATGAAATTCGAAAGCCCCTAACAAACCCTACCACTGAGTGATTGCTTACAGTTTTTCTGTTTCTTCTCTCCTAGATAAACGCCACACATCACAACAAAACGGCGGCTTCATCTACCAGCGCCATCGGCGCTCAATATTAGATATTAACCACCATACACAGTCACAGAAAAAGCACGGAACACGACAGCTAACAATACACATATCAGGTACACGCATACATATAAAACACCCGGCAAACAACTAAGCAACTTCACCATACCTACGATAACACCACCAAAATATTAACACCACTGGTGCCAGGTGGTCACAACCACAACCTACAACTATCACATGAATCCGACACAGAACGCATCAGCTACGATCGCATTCAGCAAAACACCAGCAACTCAAAAAAAAAACACCAAAACACGCGCAACACATATAACCACAAACACCACAGCAACACAACACACTTAACACCAAGCACATCAAACAAAGCACCTCGATTCATAATAAATACACGCAAAGGCATGCAACATTAATGATAAATCCTGGTAAGATCACTGAAACAACCAACATCAACAACATTCCAAAAGCCGAGCACAATACACCAATAAGTACACATAACCAACACAATCACACCGACATCCACAGTAAGAACAAACACATGCATATTTTATCGTGGGTGGAAGATCCATCACATGCAACACCCATCACAGCAAGCGCATCAGGAGTCTCAGACATACTTTACAAATTGCACATACCGAGCATCACTAAAACACATCGAACAGGTTGGTGGGTGAGTTTCCATAAGCCGGTCGCTGGCGTGGTGTGAGTTAATCATAAGTGAGCGGATTCAGCGGGCTTTCTGGTCTAAAGATCGACAAGAGAGAGCACACTACACACCACCACTAAAGGAAAAAACTACAACTGCAAGAAAACTTAGGAAGGGCGACCGACCAATGTTCGAGTTAACTAACCCTTATATTTAACTTTTTTATATTTGTTTCAATACACACTTTTTGTGGGTCTACCACGTTATCCCCAAAATCAAAATCCCCAAATCAAAATCCCCAAAATCAAAATCCCCAAAATCAAAATCCCCAACACAAAATCTCCATTTTATTTGTGAAATAAATTCAAATTAGGTTTAAAATCGCCGCGACCAAAAAAGGCTAATAATCCATACCAACTTTCTGCATAGGCGGCCTTCGGCCGCGCTTATAAAAAATATCCCTACGCCATGCCAAGTTCGGGTGTGTGGTATAACCGTGGCCACCGCCACGGTGATGTCCTTCTGCGTAGTACACGTTTCGAATTAGAGCGACTAGCAGTCCTGTATATGGATAAGTAAAAATATGTATTTCCAAAATTTGAATATATAGTTATACATACATAAATATGAATGAAAGAGGAAAGAGATATTGATATTTTTTACACGGTCATGATGTTTATCATAGCACTGGGATTTTGTGCTTGGGCATTTTGATTTTGGAGATTTTGATTTTGGGGATTTTGATTTTGGGGATTCTGAACTTGGGGATTATGCGTTTGGGTATTTTTTGTTCTTTGGGGATTTTGTGTTTGGGTATTTTCTTTTTTTTTTTTTGGGATTTCGTGACACTCCCACTTTTTGTTGCATATTTTTGCCATTACTTTTATGTATATTCATACACTGTTTTTTTATTTGAATTTTATGGAATTTGTTTGGTTCTACGACCATTATGAAGAAAAAAAGAAATTTGCCACTAAATTTGTAGAAGATAATTTTTTTGTTAAATTCCCTTTTTCCTTTTACAATCATATTTGTTTCTTTTAAATTTTGAATTCACAATTGCCACGGATTTATTTTTGCGATTAGAACAAGACATTTAAATAAAAAGGAGATCAAGGAGAGCCCTTAGTAAATCAGAACATGCTTTGCGTTTGTATGAAGATCCCTAAGCCACTATAATTCGTTTCCCATGCTTTGGGAAAAGAAAACTATTTTTCTTTTTATTTTATTAAACTAAAAATTCCTTTTATCACCATTGGGAGTGCCACGAAATCCCAAAAAAAAAATACCCAAACACATAATCCCCAAATTCAAAATCCCCAAAATCAAAATCCCCAAACACAAAATCCCAGTGCTATGTTAAACATCTCTTTCCTCTTTCATTCATAATTACGTATGTATACCTATATATTCACGTTTTGGCAATACATATTTTTACTTATCCATTTATAGGACTGCTACCCTGCAAAAATAGTTGGATCATGTGGTCCACTGGAGTACTTACCATTATCCTCCACTGTAATGCAGCAATGGACCAACTCATGTTACTACAGGAACATATTGTAAGCCGATCATTGCTCGTTTTTAACGATTGTAATCACTATATCAACATTCAAGTTGATATTTTAAAAATCTTTTATTTTGATTTTAAGTATAAAAATTTATTTTTGTTTATTTTTGAGTTTAGATATTTTCCAACCAATTAGAATTTTCTTTTTTTCACTTGAACTAAATATGTCTTTTATATTTTAGTTTTGCATTTAATATTGACAAGGCGACTGTTGAAAATATATTGAAACTTCTTTTAGAAGCTACTTTCAGTTAGATGAGAAAAATTGGTTGCGCGGAAGAATTACACCACTTTTGTCAAAAAAGATAAAATATATTGTTCTTGAATTTATTGCGATTTAATTGGTTCGATTAAGGATCGCCAATATATCAACATACAAGCTGATATTTTAAAAATCTTTTATTTTGATTTTAAGTATAAAAATTTATTTTTGTTTATTTTTGAGTTTAGATATTTTCCAACCAATTAGAATTTTCTTTTTTTGAAGTTATTCAAAATTTTAAGTTAACACGAAAACTCAATTAAAATTATTTTAAAAATTAAAGTAAAGAGTACAAAGTAGTTAACACTATAATCACTACACGATATTTATTGGACTGTGGGTACTCCATGGATTACTCTGCATGCATGGAGTACTCGCGATTTTTGCAGGGTAGTCGCTCTAATTCGAACAAGCTTACAGAAGCGTGTACTACGCAGAAGGACATCACCGTGGCGGTAGCCACAGTTATACCACCAGGGTTATCTTTTATAAGCGCGGCCGAAGGCCGCCTATGCAGAAAGTTGGTATGGATTATTTGCCCTTTTTGATCGCGGCGATTTTAAACGTAATTTGAATTTATTTCACACATAAAAGGGGGATTTTGTGTTGGGGATTATGAGTTTGGGGATTTTGATTTTGGGGATGTTGATTTTGGGGATTTTGATTTGGGGATTTTGTTTTGGGGATTTTGTTTTGGGGATTTTGATTTTGGGGATAATGTGGTAGACCCATCACCATTAAACATAAATTTTTACCTTTTTATTTTTAATGAATTAACGCGATCACCATACAAGTGTGCATACCGGAACTAAGGGTTCTTTGATGTGACTTCCGTTGATCACCCACGTGAAGACATTCTGGTGTACATAAGTGTACATACCTACAGAGAACTTGTTTTTTTCTTCTCTTATTTTTATTTGCAGCTTTCCGCCGCTCCAGCTTTGGTACCATCGTCTGCAGATAAGCGTGGTGAGGGTATATGGTAAAGTTTGTTAACACTTTTTTTATAATCTCTCTTTTTTGCTCTGTATATGCACATACATATACACATATTTAATTAGTAGATTATAACAAAAAGAAGCGAGAGTTAGTTAAGAAAAAGAAAAAAAAGGTTTCCCTTGAATGACTTTTTTTTTTTTTTTTTTATTGATTTATTTTAGGTTTACCTTAATTAAATTTTCCTTGTATTTTAGTTAGCACTAACTTGAATTGGTAAAAAGGATGTTCCGTTTCCAAGTTTATATTTCTTTAGTTTTATTTCATATTTTATCTTTCAATTAATTAAATAGCTAGTATATAGGATCCGGGTATTGGGAATTAAGAATAGTTAAAACCGTAATTATAGATTTAAGTCTTTGAGTATATCGATACGCTAAACTTGAAGTTGTTAAAAATAAATTTGTTCAGAAAAGATATGCTTTCTTTAGTATTCATTGGTTGAGAGGTAGTAGAAATGATGCAGGTTTAGTTTCCTGTTGGTGTTAGTGTAATTGTTGCCCTTGCGGCACACTAGGAATGAGTGAGGTGTTGCTACTAGATTGACAGACCATGTATTAGGCTGGGCATTAGACTTTAACAGACGGACGAAGTCAGGATAAGGGAACTCCACTCGGTTATCGGAGTCAAAGCGGAGTTCAAGGTTGTTCATGTCTCATGAACAAGAGGGGTTGGATTACTCCACCTAACACGGACGATCTTCTACCGGTTTCCTTTTTTTCTCCCCATTGTTTTCTTTCCTTTTCTTTAGATTCCTTTTCTGGTCCCTGTTTATCCACAAATAGGCATGATAATTCTAATTTTGTTTTTGTGACTGTGGGTCGAGGAAGGTGGCAAGAACCGCGCCTCAACGCCGACGAGCCTCAGCCGGACTACCAGGATGCCAACCCGCCACCCTTCTCGCCCTGTACCAAGTAGTTGCATTACAATGGCGCCCAACGTAATAGCCCGATCATCTTTTCATTTTTAATTTTTTTCTCACACTGCATTCTACTAAATTTTCTTTCAGTTTTTTTTTTTCTTCAAATTTCCAACGAGTAGCCCAAACTTTTCCTTTTCCCATCATAACTTACTATTGTTATTTTTATTTATTTTTTTACTTTTTCTAACTTCTCTCTTTTATCATTTCAAATTTAATTTTCCAACTAATTTATTTTCCTTCTCTCGGACAAGTTAGGGTTACGGGGGGTAGCATCACTTTCAGACGACTGAAATTGATTTGCTGACGGATTAAAGCAACACCAATGTAAATTATGTTTCATTCGCGAGGTCAACACCAATCACATTAACCACAAACTTTAAGATATAGATATTTATCAAAGTTTTAAATTGTCCACCATTTTTATAGAATTTCTTGTTTTTTTTTTCTTTTTTTTTCTCAACCTATTGTTCCAACCTTCATTCAACCGAAAAACAATATAGTCGTTGAGGTCAGTTAATTAGGTTAGTTCAATATCGAAAAGGAAAAAGAAAGATACCACTTTGAAATTTGGTGTTGTTTCCTTTCAATTAAAATTTTGTAAATACCCTGAATTTTCATTTCCTTTTCTTTCGGAGTTTTTTAGCCATTGTGCGAACTTGAAGCACATCCTGTTATCTAAGAGCGTTAGGATTAACCACGAAGTTGAATTTCTATCGAATTTTTTTTAATTTTTTTTTTATATATTTTAGTAGAACTTTCATTTCACTATTTTACTGTAGATATTTGTAGCGAATTAAAGCACAGATAGCTAGTGTTTCTTACAACCAACCACGTCTTGAATTTCTTTTAGTGGTTATTGGTATTTTGAATTTTTTTTTGCAAAAAACATACATATGCAAGCGTATCCACACACATACATATTTCACATCGCCGAAATTTTTATTTTTAAACATCTGTCTACACACGTATACGTATGTTTAAATTTTTTTTTGTAGAACTTTATTGAAGTTAGAAGTTTTATTTGATAGATACTGTTATGGATACGCATCTTCGATGGAAGCAGTAAGGAAGGCGGTCGGCGTGATGTTGTGGTGCACAGTGGCTAGTCATTGTCGGCTGGGGCGGATCCTTGCCAACCTTACTGTTCCTGCGCCATAAACAGAAACAAGTTCCTATCATGCCTTAAAAAAAACTCAGCTGTCAGATTCAAAAAAACTGACAGAAGCGCAGGAACCGGATGACACGGACAGACCGTTAACATTCAAAAAATTTAAAATTCAAAAAAAAAACCTAAAATTTAAAAAAAACTTCAAAAAAGACTAACCGAACCGGAAACGATCGGTTACTAACTCTGCCCTTACCTGAATTATCCTATGCCTTCTAAATAAATATGGAAGTCAGCATTCCCATTTATCGTAGAATTTATTTAAGATACATTAAGAAAAAAAAAAAGGTTACAAAATTCATTTAAATTTTTCATCTATTCTCCTAGCGAAACAGAGAATAATTCTTATTGTACTCTTTTAGCTGTAGATTTTAGTTGTAAACTCATTGGTAAGTACAGTTATTATACCTTTCATGAAAATGAAATGGTATATCAATTTCGTCACGAAACCCAAAATTGTAAGTCCCTAAAGGAAAATAGATAGACCCACCATTAAGTATACCGAAATAATCAGAATGAAGAGCTCAGTTGATTTAGCCATGTCCGTCTGTCTGTCTGACCGTCTGTCCGTCTGTCTGTTTGTATGCAAACTAGTCCCTCAATTTTTGAGATATCTTTATAAAATTAGGTGAGCAGGTGTATTTGGGTGTCCGATTAGACATTTGTCGGAACCGGCCGGATCGGACCACTATAGCATATATCCTCCATACAACCGATTTTTCAGAAAAAGAGGATTTTTGTAATATCTTACTCAATTTAACAGATTGAAGCTTCAAACTTCACCATATACTTTCGTATATTGCACATATTGTTGCCTGAAAAAATTGATGAGATCGGTCGTATATATAGTATATATCCCCCACAACCGATTGTTCAGATAAGAAACTTTTCGTAATTACTGCCCTATTTTAAGAGCTAGAGGCTTCAAATTTCAACGGCTGCTTACGTATATAGCACATATTGTTGTCTGAAAAAATCATACAGATCGGTGGTATATATAGTATATATATGGTGGTATATATAGTATATATATAGTGGTATATATAGTATATATATAGTATATATATATATATATTTTCGCAATTTTAGCCCCATTTTAACAGCTAGAAGCTTCAAATTTCACCGAACGATTACGTATACGGCATATATTGTTGTCTGTAAAAATCATAGAGAGTGGTTGTATATATAGTATATATCTCATACAACCGATTGTTCAGATAAGAAACTTTTCGCAATTTCTACCCCATTTTAACAGCTATAAGCTTCAAATTTCACCGATTGCTTACGTATATGGTATATATTGTTGTGTCAAAAAATCATAGAGATCGGTGATATATATAATATATATATGATGGTATATATAGTATATATATAGTATATATATATTTTTTTTTGGTATTTCGGCCCCATTTTAACAGCTAGAAGCTTCAAATTTCACCAAATGCTTACGTGTATAGCATATATTGATGTCTGAAAAAATCATTGAGATCGGGTGTATACATAGTATATATCTCATACAACCGATTGTTCAGATAAGAAACTTTGCGCAATTTTTTCCCCATTTTAACAGCTAGAAGCTTCAAATTTCACCAGATGCTTACATTTATAGTATATATTGTTGTCTGAAAAAATCATTGAGATCGGTGGTATATATATTGTTGTCTGAAAAAGTCATAGAGATCGGTGGTATATATATTATATACTTCATACAAACTGTCATTTTTGCCCCTTTTTTACGGATAGAAGCTTCAAAATTCATCAAGTTTCATCAAATAGTTACGTTTACTTCATATATTTTTGAAATACGTGATTCGTAGTCGTAGTTTTTACATGCAGACAACAAAAAACGTGAAGCTTTGCATCCTCACACAAAGTACCTACCTATTTTTATACTCAGTTGAGCAGAGCTCACAGAGTATATTAAGTTTGATTGGATAACGGTTGGTTGTACATATATAAATGAATCGAGATAGATATAAACTTCCATATATCAAAATAATCAGGATCGAAAAAAAATTTGATTGAGCCATGTCCGCCCGTCCGTCCGTCCGTCCGTCCGTCCGTTAACACGATAACTTGAGTAAATTTTGAGGTATCTTGATGAAATTTGGTATGTAGGCTCCTGAGCACTCATCTCAGATCGCTATTTAAAATGAACGATATCGGACTATAACCACGCCCACTTTTTCGATATCGAAAATTTCGAAAAACCGAAAAAGTGCGATAATTCATTACAAAAGCCCGATAAAGCGACGAAACTTGGTAGATGAGTTGAAATTATGACGTAAAATAGAAAATTAGTAAAATTTTGGACAATGGGCGTGGCACCGCCCACTTTTAAAAGAAGGTAATTTAAAACTTTTGCAAGCTGTAATTTGGCAGTCGTTGAAGATATCATGATGAAGTTTGGCAGGAACGTTACTCTTATTACTATATGTACGCTTAATAAAAATTGACAAAATCGGAGAAGGACCAAGCCCACTTTTAAAAAAATTTTTTTTTAAAGTAAAATTTTAACAAAAAATTTAATATCTTTACAGTATATAAGTAAATTATGTCAAGATTCAACTCCAGTAATGATATGGTGCAACAAAATACAAAAATAAAAGAAAATTTAAAAATGGGCGTGGCTCCGCCCTTTTTCATTTAATTTGTCTAGGATACTTTTAACGCCATAAGTCGAACAAAAATTAACCAATCCTTCTGAAATTTGGTAGGGGCATAGATTTTATGGTGCTAACTGTTTTCTGTGAAAATGGGCGAAATCGGTTGATGTCACGCCCAGTTTTTATACACAGTCGTCCGTCTGTCCTTCCGCATGGCCGTTAACACGATAACTTGAGCAAAAATCGATATATCTTTACTAAACTCAGTTCACGTACTTATCTGAACTCACTTTATCTTGGTATGAAAACTGAACGAAATCCGACTATGACCACGCCCACTTTTTCGATATCGAAAATTACGAAAAATGAAAAAATGCCATAATTCTATACCAAATACGAAAAAAGGGATGAAATATGGTAAGGTAATTGGATTGTTTTATTGACGCGAAATATAACTTTAGAAAAAACTTTATAAAATAGTTGTGACACCTACCATATTAAGTAGAAGAAAATGAAAAAGTTCTGCAGGGCGAAATAAAAAACCCTTAAAATCTTGGCAGGTAATACATATATAAATAAATTAGCGGTATCCAACAGATGATGTTCTGGGTCACCCTGGTACAAATTTTGGTCGATATCTGGAAAACGCCTTCACATATACAACTACCACCACTCCCTTTTAAAACTCTCATTAATACCTTTAATTTGATACCCATATCGTACAAACTCATTCTAGAGTCACCCCTGGTCCACCTTTATGGCGATATTTCGAAAAGGTGAACACCTATAGAACGAAGGCCCACTCCCTTTTAAAAATACTCATTAACACCTTTCATTTGATACCCATATCGTACAAACAAAGTCTAGAGTCACCCCTGGTCCAGAAAGGCCCACTCCCTCTTAAAATACTCATTAACTCCTTTCGTTTGATACCCATATTGCACAAACGAATTCTAGAGTCACCCCTGGCCCACCTTTATGGCGATATCTCGAAACGGCGTCCACCTATGGAACTAAGCCCCACGCCCTTTTAAAATAATCATTAACACCTTTCATTTGATACCCATATCATACAAACAAATTCTAAAGTCACCCCTGGTCCACCTTTATGCCGATATCTCGAAAAGGCGAAAACCTATAAAACGAAGGCCCATTCCCTTTTAAAAATACTCATTAACACCTTTCATTTGATACCCATATCGTACAAACAAAGTCTAGAGTCACCCCTGGTCCACCTTTATTGCGATACCTCGAAAATGCGTCCACCTATAGAACTAAGGCCCACTCCCTCTTAAAATACTCATTAACTCCTTTCGTTTGATACCCATATTGCACAAACGAATTCTAGAGTCACCCCTGGTCCACCTTTATGGCGATATCTCGAAAAGGGGTCCACCTATAGAACTAAGCCCCACGCCCTTTTAAAATAATGATTAACACCTTTCATTTGATACCCATATCGTACAAACAAAGTCTAGAGTCACCCCTGGTCCACCTTTATTGCGATACCTCGAAAATGCGTTCACCTATAGAACTAAGGCCCACTCCCTCTTAAAATACTCATTAACTCCTTTCGTTTGATACCCATCTTTCACAAACGAATTCTAGAGTCTCCCCTGGCCCACCTTTATGGCGATATCTCGAAACGGCGTCCATCTATAGAACTTAGGTCCACGCCATTTTAAAATACTCATTAATACCTTTCATTTGATACCCATATCGTACAAACGCATTCTAGAGTCAACCCTGATCCACCTTTATGGCTATATCCCTAAATGGCGTCCACCTATAGAACTATGGCCCACTCCCTCATAAAATACTCTTTAATGCCTTTCACTTGATACACATGTCATACAAACACATTCCAGGGTTTCCCTCGTTTCCTACATGGTTATTTTCCCTTATGTTGTCACCATAGCTCTCAACTGAGTATGTAATGTTCGGTTACACCCGAACTTAACCTTCCTTACTTGTTTATTTTATATTTATCTTAAAAATCGTTTAGATATGTTCAAATTTCATCAAATGTTTACGTGTATAGCATATATTGTTGTCTGAAAAATCATAGATAATCTCATACAACCGATTGTTCAGATAAGAAACTTTGTGCAATTTCTTCCCCATTTTAACAGCTAGAAGCTTCAAATTTCACCAAATGCTTACGTGTATAGTATGCATTGTTGTCTGAAAAAATCATTGAGATCGGTGGTATATATAATATATATCTCATACAACCGATTGTTCAATTAAGAAACTTTGCGCAATTTTTTCCCCATTTTAACAGCTAGAAGCTTCAAATTTCACCAAATGCTTACGTGTATAGTATATATTGTTGTCTGAAAAAATCATTGAGATCGGTGGTATATATAGTATATATCTCATACAACCGATTGTTCAGATAAGAAACTTTGCGCAATTTCTGCCCCGTTTTAACAGCTAGAAGCTTCAAATTTCACCAAATGCTTACGTATATAGCATATATTGTTGTCTGAAAAAATCATAGAGATCGGTGGTACATATATTATATACCCCATATAAACTGTATTTTTTTCCCCCTTTTTTACGGCTAGAAGCTTCAAAATTCAAAACATTTCATCAAATAGTTACGTTTACGTCATATATTGTTGAAATACGTGATTCGTAGTCATAGTTCTTATTTATTTATTTAATTTAATTTCAAAAATAGTCTAATGTTCTTACAGACTACTTGAGTTTGTACTTAAAAATACAGACCTTAGCAATACAATCGAAAAATTATAACACTTAACAAAGATTTGAAGGTGGTCTTTGGCAAAGAAAAGTCAATGGCCAAAGAATTTGAGATAGTATTGAACTCCTTCAGTGCTCTAAAAATGGGAGCGTTAGAGGCATATAGGGTCCGGGCGCAATCAGTATAGAACATATCCCAATTTCGAAGTGATCTAGGGGGTATATGGAGACAAATACTCTCGAGTAAACGTGGTGAATCAATCACAGCATTAATAATATCATAGACAAAAGTAAGAGAAAGAATGGTCCTCCTACTTTGAAGTGATTGAAGGCTAATGAGTGCACATCTGGCATTATAAGAGGGAATCGGCTCAGAAAAGTTCAGAGACCGCAGGCAAAACCATAAAAAGACTTTTTGGACTCGCTCGAGCCTTTTGATATGGCAGTCATGATAAGGCCTCCAGATAAAGCAAGCATATTCCAACTTAGAGCGTACGAGAGACGTAAACAGCAACTTAAGAGTATAAGGATCTGTTAAGTCAGAGCTAAATCGCCGAATAAAAGCCAAAACCGAGTAGGATTTAGCAATTATCGAGGTTATGTGAGTGGTAAACGAAAACTGCGAGTCGAAAACTACGCCTAAGTCAGAAATCTCAGTACGTGTGGACAGACGAGGGCCGTCAATATAATATGAAGTGGGAATTGTGCCACGAGACTTAGAGAAGGTTACGTGAAAGCACTTACCAATATTTAAAGGCAGATTATTATTACGGCACCAATCAGCAACGTTGTTCAGATCAGACTGAATATTTTCTGCATCAGAAGGAGTAGAAACAGGTGTAAACACCTTCAGATCATCAGCGTACAGCAAAAAATGGGAATGCTGAAAGCAGGCTGAAATGTCATTAATAAAAATTACAAAAAGCAGTGGCCCCAAGATGCTGCCTTGGGGTACTCCTGAGGATGCAATAAAAGGCTTGGCGTGAGTATTGTCAACAACAACTACACATTTGCGTGGGTGAAGGTAGGACTTAATCCATGACAAAAATATAGAGTGAAAGCCCAGTCTGGCTAGTTTGGATATCAAGATTTGATGACTGACTTTATCAAACGCTTTGGTGAAATCCGTATAAACCGTGTAGACTTGAAGACGGTTGTTGAAGGCTGCAAGGCAAAATTCAGAAAAAATTGCTAAGTTTGTAACCGTGGATCTACCAGGCATGAAGCCATGTTGACTATCACTAATTAATTGCTTGACAGCAAAACTAATTTTTTGTTTTACAACATACTCAAAAAGTTAAGAGAGAGTAGATAATTTCGCAATTGGTCTATAGTTGGCAACATTGTTTTTATTACCACTTTTAAAAATGGGGGATATGAAGGTTATCTTCCAAGCATCAATGAACTCACCACACTCGAGAGATTTGTTGAAGATTAAAAGAAGCGGGGTGGCGAGAATCAGACAATTTTTAAAGAGATAAGACGATAAGCCGTCAATATCTGTCTGGGAAGACGACTTGAGGTTCCGGATTCCATCAACAATGTCATATAGAGAAAGAGTAAGAGCCCCAAAGTTGATGGGAGAGTCTACCATTGAGGAGGACTCAGGAACACTAACTGGCTGAGTAGCAAAATTGGAGTGAAAAAAGTCTGCAAAAAGGTTAGCCGACTCCATAGGTGAAGAGGTATGAAACCCACTATAAAAAACTGATGAGGGAATACTCGAGGTAGCTTTCTTGGATTTTACATAATTCCAAAAGGCTTTAGGGTTATCTTTGATACAAGATTCGAAGTTTCGGGTGAAATTAATACGCAGCCTCTTACTTAACGCTTTAAATTTCCTGTTGTAGCGAATGTACTTAATTTTAAACGCCCAAGACTTTGTAGTCTTGAATTTTTTAAAAAATCTATTCCTCAAATTCTTTAGCCGCTTGAGCCCAGTAGTATACCAAGGAATTTTGTAACACTTTTTAATTTTCCGCGTTACTACAAATCTCATTGATAAGGCCTTTGAAGGCATTGAACCACAAAAAACCTGAAACTTTGCATCCTCACACAAAGTACCTACCTATTTTTTTTATTTTATATTTAATTTAAAAATCGTTTAGGTATGTAGATCTGTTCACTAGATATTTCTTATCTTATACATCCGATTATTCGGAGATTACGAACGGGATAAGATTATTGTTCAGCCCCATTCATGAAAGGTATGAAGTCTTCGGCATAGCCGAAGACAGTCCCGTCCTTACTTGTTAATAATTAATAAAGGGAACGGAAGAGTACATAAGTATTTTAGTTTATTTTATTTTATTATAGTTTATTTTATTTTAGTTTACTTTATTTTATTTTAGTGTAGTTTATGCTTTCTCTTGAAGAATTAGTTTAATTTAATGGGTCTTCTTTTCTTTTATTTTTATTATTATTATTTCTAAACTTTATTATCTTATCAAAGTTTATTTTATTATAGTTTATTTCAATTTTTTTTTATTTTGCATATTTAGCTTAATTTTATTGAACTGTATTTTAATTTTATTCTATCCGCAAAAAAAAATGTGTCTGAACATATACGACTAATTATTTAGATTGTAATGTTTATTTGTATCGGTGTGTGACCGTTTCAGAAACTGTCTTTAAATTACCTACTTTTACTGTTAGTTATAATAAGGTTTGCATGCCTATGAACATATGCACTTTTATGTATGTAATTTCATGTATGCATATCCGTGTATATGCGAACAACGCAAGTGCTATAGATTTTAAGCTTATTTACGCTTCTTATGCTTCTCAAAAACATTTAAGTACTCTTTTTATTCCTAATCTACATTAAAAGTTCGTATGTATTTACGCACTAATAGGCTTATCATGCTTCAGCCGCTGACATTAATTCTTTAACTATGCTAACCTTAGTTTAAAACTGAATAATCCGAGATTTCAAATTGGGTATGCCGTAGTCATTTACGCTTTTATAATGACCCTAGTTCACGCCTTTAACTTTTATGCATGAAAAATCTTAAATGGAGTTCATACCCACCCAGCATCTGGGTGACGAATTTACTTACGTATCAATACGCCTTGATTATTCCTTGCAGCTAAATATCGATTTAGTTAAACAATTGGAACCAACTATTCATTGAAAATCCGATTGCCGTCTTATGCTCACACTTCTCAATAAATGAGTTAAAAAAAAAATAATTATGGCTATACAAAAATATGTTTAGACCTAAAGAAATGTGGATGCTGTTCCTAGACTACGATGTCCGATAGCATTTATGCCGAAACGTCATCAAAAAAAGAAAAAGGTTACAGTGTATGAAACCGTGGCACGGAAGCTCCGATGTGGTTGAACCACTGGTAATTTAAGCTCGATATGCTCCGGCTTCAACATCCTACATGGGCTAGGCTATGCTTGTTAAAATATCACACTACCATTATTTAAGAGGATGGCCATAGACCATGTTGGATGTTGTAGTCGTGTGTGAACCTCGTTCAAGTTAACTATCGGCAATTACCTGAGGTTTTAATTAGCTCACCTTCGAGCTTCCGGATACTTCCATCCGCTGATGAAATATGTTTATAATATAATATTGAATTACGCACTAAATATGATGGAAAAATGAATCGTAATCATATTCACAAATGATTCCAAAACACATTCCATAAGATTGATAATTGTTGTTAAATACGAAAAAAAATTGTGAAAGCTAATAAAATGTCATAGCAAATATGATGATAAAACGAATAAAGGGGAAAAGAAAATGCGGCTTGCAAATGGTCATTCAAGAATAATCCCAACCAGGGTACACCCTTCTCCCGACGGTACATTGATTTTCGAATACAAGGAACACTTTTAAATCTGAGCGTTTTTAATCAACTTCCTGATACACTTCCAAAATGCTGACTGGGTATAACTGGCAAGTATTCCCCCCTTTTACAGCTCATGTACATAAATAATTTTAAGTATATCTTAATTAGTATTACCTACTAAATCTATCATAAGTAATTAAATCTAAAGGTAGGTAAAAAAAATGGTTTTCCGTAGCCGGATCGAACTCACCGCTTTCGTGCTGGTCTTGGTGTCACGGCTGGGTCTGCTGGTTGTTGTTGCCCCAGTGGATGTTACGGCCGGCCTCCTGATGATGTGGTTGATGGTACTTTTTCTTGCCGGTTGTGTAGTTGCAGGTTAGGTGTTGTTGCCGGCTATTATGGTTTTTGCAGGTGGTAAGCCTGTGGCTTCGCGGGCGCTATAGCTGGTGGTAGCGCGTGATGAAGCAGTATACATGAGTTTTTCCCAGTTGGAGGATTTGGTTGCTTGTAGTCGCTACAGACTCATCGGCGACCGGGTCTTTTATGGTCTTAAAATATTTTCACCTTTTGCCCAGAACGATTTCGTGAGCTTTGATTCCTTTTTCGCTTGCTTTGTGTTCAGCTGTTTTTTTGTGTTTTTATCATTCGTGTTTATGCGGCTCATTGACAATATAAGACTAGGTCCACTCTACATATATTTTCTTTATCATTAAAGTCAAATTGCTTGGGGTATTTAGCGTTAGAGTTGGTATGCTTTAAGTCTGCTTTATTTAACTTTTTGTTCTTATCAATCGACGTTTCTTTATAATAGTCTTTTAAATAGTTTTATTAAACTATTTTATTTACTACGTTAGATTTATTCAATGCGTGTGCAAATAATCGCCAAATGAATTCTTTGATTTTTGCTTTGCAGGTTCCCCAGATCTTGATCTCAAATTTTTTGCGCTTGATTCTTGATGTTTGCGGGAATAACCTCTTTCTTTTCTTTTTTTTCCGGAAACTCGTGGCAATTTTCGCTAGTGATCGCAGATCTTTTTTTTTCTTGTTTTCGATACTTTTGTATCGCAACTTTTTGGTCCCATCAATAGTAACTAGGTGTGTTCGCACGAAAACGCTCCCAAGTGGACGATAACCGTAGACCATAACAGCAGACCGTAACAAACCTGCTTCGCTTTGAAGACCTGACGATGAAGCGAACAGGAAACCGGATCCTCTGTGGGAAGCCACTGCTAGGGAGCTCCGACGACAAGCAACGTGGGGCACGACTCACCCCTGAGATAAGAGTCTCAAATTCCTACTACGGAGCTAGCCGGGCAACATAGGTCCATCCAAAAAAAGGTTAAGTAAAATTGGGGATTAATTCTGTTTCCTAGTTTAAAAGGGCTTTGCGGCAATTAGACATTTGTTATGGAGAACTCGTCAAAACTCCGAAAGATTATATCTAGTGGTTATCGCCCCCACAGAAAGGCAAAACAAAAAAAAGGTGTAGACATTTTGATATGGAGAACCCGTCCAAACTCCGAAAGGCTAGTCCGACCTAGGCGTGGACTGCCAGGGTGTTTACGGTCCTCGGTGAGTACGCGTGTGAACATCCTATGAGGTCAGTGCTCGGGGAGAATACTGGGCGAGATGTCCCCGACCGCCGAAATGCACAGACATGGTAAAAAAATCAAATTTGTAAGTTTAAAAAATCATTTTATAAATTTGGTAAAAATAAAAAAAATTGCCATTACTCCCGGAAGGAGAGTTTCTGGTGGGCATTCGCCCGAACGATTGGTCCTGCGACATTATAATCAAAAAATAATAATTAGTTACATATACTACGGGGGTGATGGGAATGCTGACACGAAGAAGGCAATAGGACTACAGGGAGAAAAAAAAGAAAAAAAAAAACACAAACTCATTCATACTTGTCTCTAGTGCTCCCAACCGCAACGCATAAGGGGGTCTTAAGGACCTGCCTCTGAGACTGGTTGGGGGCCACTAGGGTCAATTTCCTACAATTTCCCAACCCACCCAGCCGCAACGCAGAGGCGGTCTCTTGGGACTCGCTAGTGGCATTCGCTGGGGGATGCTGAGGCCTCACGTCCATTCACCCGGGACACCCCTCCTGCCTCCGACGCAATGGGTGGAACGGTTTTCGAGCCGCTCCCCAGACTGGTGGGACAGGAAAAGGTGCCACTTTGAATCCCAGCTCAACCCGTCACAATCCAGGTGGTATTCTGCGGTACCACCTGAGACGTGGGCTGAGCTGGGGTCCTACCATTCGCTCACACACTCACACCAGACAACACAAATTCGGCTAAAGAACTAAAAAAAACTATAAAAATTAGACAAAAAAAAACCCGGAGCGGACAAAATATTTCCAAAGCCGACTAACGGACAACATTCCGGCAACATAGAAACCCCAACTACAAAAACTAAGTGCGTGCAGCGCTGCCTCATCGGGTGAATACGAAAATCCGGATAACTTGACGTGTAGTCACGTGGATCGCTCAACTACCGGAGACGATGATCACTCCGGACACCCTGATCCGACTAACCATCCCACCGCAACGCAGGTGGCTGCTCCTGCGCCTGCTCACCCCGGACTGGTGGGATGGTCAACTTCACAGTTTGACCAGTAGTGACCCTCGCACCCGGCGCCTCAGGAACGACGTTGGGCGCCATCTGTTATGGCGGCCTCAGCAACTGTCAAAGATGATAGCTTCGTACAACTTGATCCGTCAAACCATCCCACCGCAACGCAGGTGGCTGCTCCTGCGGCTGCACATCTCGGAATGGTGGGATGGTCAACTTCACAAGTTGACCCGGAATGACCAGCGCAACAGCGCCTCAGGCACCAAATCCCATTGGGCGCCATCTGTTATGGCGCCCTCAGAAACTGTCAACGATGATCACTCTGGACAACTTGATCCGTCCAACCATCCCACCGCAACGCAGGTGGCTGCTCCTGCGGCTGCACATCTCGGACTGACGGGATGGTCAACTTCACAAGTTGCCCAAATTGACCAGCGCGACAGCGCCTCGGGCACCAAATCTCGTTGGGTTATGGATACGCATCTTCGATGGAAGCAGTAAGGAAGGCGGTCGGCATGATGTTGTGGTGCACAGTGGCTAGTCATTGTCGGCTGGGGCGGGTCCTTGCCAACCTTAGTGCTCCTGCGCCATAAACAGAAAAAGTTCCTATCATGCCTTAAAAAAAACTCAGCTGTCAGATTCAAAAAAAACTGACAGAAGCGCAGAGAACGACTCAAAACGCGTATAACTTCAAAATGAAACGACATCCGGTCGAACCGGATGCCACGGACAGACCGTTAACATTCAAAAAATTTTAAATTCAAAAAAAACCGAAAATTTAAAAAAAAAAACTGTTCAAAAAAAGACTAACCGGACCGGAAACGACCGGTTACTAACTCTGAAAATAAAAAAAACCCTGAAAATTTAAAAGAAAAACAAACAAAAAAAGAAATGGGCCGAATATATAGAGGGGGCGCCACGGGTGGTGTTGCGACGCCCGGTGCTATTCCCACCCTCAAATCCATGGCCACCGACGCTATTTTTCGGTGGCCCCTTACCTGAATTACCCTATGCCTTTTAATAAATATGGAAGTCAGCATTCCCATTTATAGTACAATTTAGTTAAGATACATTAAGAAAAAAAAATGGTTACAAAATTCATTTCAACAGATTTTCAAACAGAGAATAATTCTTATTGTACTCTTTTAGCTGTAGATTTTAGTTGTAAGCTCATTAGTAAGTACAGTTATTAATAATTAATAAAGGGAGCGGAAGAGTATATAAAAAAAATTGTTGTATTTTAGTTTATTTTATTTTATTATAGTTTATTTTGTTTGCTGGGTTGGAGCTGTTTTGGTCGATATGTATAAAGAAAAAACCAAGAGTTTTTACTTTTCTCTTCTATGCATTTCGACGCATCCGCGTCATCATCAGGAAGTCTATTTATTTTCAAACAAACAACATGAAAATACAAAAGTAATCATTATTTTCAATAAACATTACAAATTCAACATTAAAACAATAACTCACAATAATTTAATTAGTTGTACAAACACAATAATATCACAGGACAATCGACACATTCATTTTTCTTATTTTCTATTTTTGTTTTTATCATTTTTTATTATTGCTGTATAAGCGCTATTTGTATTGTCAATGTCTTCTTTAAAATTCATGACATTCGTCATATGTTGTTGGATGCGGAGACTTTCCAGTGTCATCCTCCTTTTGCATCTTCTCTCAACATCTAAAATTTTTGCGTTCCCAAAATCAGCTGTATGGTCATTGTCAGTCAGGTGTTGAGAAAGCGCGGTATTTGTTTTTCTGTTTTTTGCGTCCATTTCATGTTCGTGTATTCTCGTTCTCAATGCTCTTTTCGTTGTGCCAATGTAACATTTATTGCAGGCATTGTTGTTGTTACCGTTGCATTGAATTTTATACACTACATTGCATTGTTGTCCCTTGTCTATTTTGTCTTTTGTTTTTGTAAAGAAACGATTAAGTGTATTGTGTGGTTTGTGAGCAAATGTTATGTTGTCTTTTTTCATAATTCTCCTGAGCGATTGATTACTTGTTAGTCCGGGTATATAGGTAACTCCAATATAAGTTTTGTTTGTGTTTGCTTCTGTTTGTCCATTTGATGAATTAGGGTGGTCCATTTCTTGTGTCGTATTAATTATAAGCTTTTCTATTAGAGTATTCGGGTAGCTATTTTTGAAGAGGATATTTTTTATTTTCTTCTTGTTTTCTTCTATGAAATCACCGTCACTTAGAAGATGTATTTTCCTTATTAGACTTGTTGCTGTGTTAATTTTCTGCTTCCATGGATGATTGGAGTGACAATTGATAATTCTTCCTGATGCCATCGACTTTGCATACCAGTTGAACGTTAAGTTTTGGTTTTTTCGGTGTATTTCTACGTCTAGGAAGGCAATTTTGTTGTTCTGCTCTAATTCTTTAGTAAATTGTATCCTGGTATGCTGTGCATTAAATACTGTTAGTATGTCTTCCACGTCTTTAGCTTTAACAATTGCGAATATGTCATCTACATATTTGGTTATGTATTTGACATATATGTCTTTGCTTTTTAATTCAGCGAGGCTGTCGTCTAATATTTTGTCCAGAACGATATTTGCAATGGTTGGAGATAGCGGGTTGCCCATTGGCATTCCGTAGATTTGTTGGTATATGGTGTTGTTATATGAAAAATAATTGTTGTCACGTAAGCAGAAATCTAGTATCGTCTGGAACTGTTTTTTGTCTATTTGTGTATGTGTCTCCAATTTTTCCCATTTTCGCATAATAGTGCGTATTGCTAAATGTATGGGTATATTCGTAAAAAGAGATACGACGCCGAATGAAATGAGAATTTCGTCGTCTTGAATTGTGAAATTATTGATTTTTTCTTTAAGTTGAAGTGAACTTTTTATATTAAGATCATCGGATATAATATTTTCTAAAATGCTTCCAACAAATTTTGATAATTTGTAACATGGTACATTAATAGATGAGCAAATCGGTCTAAGTGGTGCGTGTGGTTTGTGAATTTTCGGAAGTCCGTAAAGTCTTGGAGCATTAGCAGCCGCGGATGTCAGCTGAAATTTTTGTTTTGCATCGAGTCTCCTTTGTTTGTAAAGATTATTTATAATTGTGTTATTCTTCCTCATCAGTTTTTGTGTGGGATCATTCCTAATTGTTTTGTATGTGTTTTTGCCGTTTAGCAACTCTCTCATTTTTAGTTCGTATTCATTTTTGTACATCATAACTGTCTTGTTGCCTTTGTCTGCATTTGTTATTATGATCTCGTTTCTGTGTTGGTTAAGGAATCTTTTGGTGTCTGTCGATGTTTTCAGTATAAACTTGTCCTTAGTGCAGTTTCTAATTTTTTGCTGAAAAGTATTGATTTTTGCCGCAATGTCACTCCTTACAGTATCTTTTTCCCTCTCGTCCTCAAAACTTTGTACGCATTGTTCCAAATCGGCGATTATTTCAATGGGTGAAAATGTTTTTCTTGACACTGGTAGGGTGAATTTGTTGCCAAGTGACAATAACCAACGCGACTTCTGCGGTACTTCGATGTTCGTATTGTTCACAAACCAATCTTCATTTAATCTCATGCCAAATTTTATAGTATTCTTCGAAATTTGCTTCTGGAGTTTGTCGTTGTGTATACTTTGTGTGTTTGTGGCGATTTGTGTCGAAAAATGGTGGTGGTTCTCTATAATTTTTTCGTAATCTGTTTGCTGAAGTCTGTTTTGTAACGTTTCCTGTAAGTGCTTTCATAAAGAATTTGGTCCAATCAACATATAAATAGTTTATTTTATTTTAGTTTACTTTATTTTATTTTATTGTAGTTTATGCTTTCTCTTGAAGAATTAGTTTAATTTTACTGGGTGTTCTTTTCTTTTATTTTTATTATTATTATTATTTCTAAACTTTATTATCTTATCAAAGTTTATTTTATTATAGTTTATTTCAATTTTTTTTTCTTTTGTATATTTAGCTTAATTTTATTGAACTGTATTTTAATTTTATTCTGTCCGCAAAAAAAAATGTGTCTGAACATATACGACTAATTATCTAGATCGTAATATTTATTTGTATCGGTATGTGACCGTTTCAGAAACTGTCTTTAAATTACCTACTTTTACTATTAGTTATAATAAGGTTTGCATGTCTATGAACATATGCACTTTTATGTATGTATTTTCATGTATGTATGCATATCCGTGTATATGCGAACAACGCAAGTGCTATAGATTTTAAGCTTATTTACGCTTCTTATGCTTCTCAAAAACATTTAAGTACTCTTTTTATTCCTAATCTACGTTTAAAGTTCGTATGTATTTACGCACTAATAGGCTTATCATGCTTCAGCCGCTGACATTAATTCTTTAACTATGCTAACCTTAGTTTAAAACTGAATAATCCGAGATTTCAAATTGGGTATGCCGTAGTCATTTACGCTTTTATAATGACCCTAGTTCACGCCTTTAACTTTTATGCATGAAAAATCTTAAATGGAGTTCATACCCACACAGCATCTGGATGACGAATTTACTTACGTATCAATACGCCTTGATTATTCCGTGCAGCTAAATATCGATTTAGTTAAACAATTGGAACCAACTATTCATTGAAAATCCGATTGCCGTCTTATGCTCAAACTTGTCAATAAATGAGTTAAAAAAAATAATTATGGCTATACAAAAATATGTTTAGACCTAAAGAAATGTGGATGCTGTTCCTAGACTGACTACGATGTCCGATAGCATTTATGCCGACACGTCGTCAAAAAAAGAAAAAGGTTACAGTGTATGAAACCGTGGCACCGAAGCTCCGATGTGATTGAACCGCTGGTAATTTAAGCTCGATATGCTCCGGCTTCAACATCCTACATGGGCTAGGCTATGCTTGTTAAAACATCACACTACCATTATTTAAGGGGATGGCCATAGACAATGTTGGATGTTGTAGTCGTGTGTGAACCTCGTTCAAGTAAACTATCGGCAATTACCTGAGGTTTTAATTAGCTCACCTTCGAGCTTCCGGATACTTCCATCCGCTGATGAAATATGTTTATAATATAATATTGAATTACGCACTAAATATGATGGAAAAATGAATCGTAATCATATTCACAAATGATTCCAAAACACATTCCATAAGATTGATAATTGTTGTTAAATACGAAAAAAAATTGTGAAAGCTAATAAAATGTCATAGCAAATATGATGACAAAACGAATAAAGGGGAAACGAAAATGCGTCATTCAAGAATAATCCCAACGAGGGTACACCCTTCTCCCGACGGTACATTTATTTTCGAATACAAGGAACACTTTTAAATCTGAGCGTTTTTAATCAACTTCCTGATACACTTCCAAAATGCTGACTGGGTATAACTGGCAAGTATTCCCCCCTTTTACAGCTCATGTACATAAATAATTTTAAGTATATCTTAATTAGTATTACCTACTAAATCTATCATAAGTAATTAAATTTAAAGGTAGGTAAAAAAAATTGGTTTTCCGTAGCCGGAACGAACTCACCGCTTTCGTGCTGGTCTTGGTGTCACGGCTGGGTCTGCTGGTTGTTGTTGCCCCAGTGGATGTTACGGCCGGCCTCCTGATGATGTGGTTGATGGTACTTTTTCTTGCCGGTTGTGTAGTTGCAGGTTAGGTGTTGTTGCCGGCTATTATGGTTTTTGCAGGTGGTAAGCCTGGGGCTTCGCGGGCGCTATAGCTGGTGGTAGCGCGTGATGAAGCAGTATACATGAGTTTTTCCCAGTTAGAGGATTTGGTTGCTTGTAGTCGCTACAGACTCATCGGCGACACCGGGTCTTTTATGGTCTTAAAATATTTTCACCTTTTGCCCAGAACGATTTCGTGAGCTTTGATTCCTTTTTCGCTTGCTTTGTGTTCAGCTGCTTTTTTGTGTTTTTATCACTGGTGTTTATGCGGCTCATTGTCAATATAAGACTAGGTCACTCTACATATATTTTCTTTATCATTAAAGTCAAATTGCTTGGGGTATGTAGCGTTAGGGTTGGTATGCTTTAAGTCTGCTTTATTTAACCTTTTGTTCTTATCAATCGACGTTTCTTTATAATAGTCTTTTAAATAGTTTTATTAAACTATTTTATTTACTACGTTAGATTTATGCAATGCGTGTGCAAATAATCGCCAAATGAATTCTTTGATTTTTGCTTTGCAGGTTCCCCAGATCTTGATCTCAAATTTTTTGCGCTTGATTCTTGATGTTTGCGGGAATAACCTCCTTCTTTTCTTTTTTTTCCGGAAACTCGTGGCAATTTTCGCTAGTGATCGCAGATCTTTTTTTTCTTGTTTTCGATACTTTTGTATTGCAACTTTTTGGTCCCATCAATAGTAACTAGGTGTGTTCGCACGAAAACGCTCCCAAGTGGACGGTAACCGTAGACCATAACAGCAGACCGTAACAAACCTGCTTCGCTTTGAAGACCTGACGATGAAGCGAACAGGAAACCGGATCCTCTGTGGGAAGCCACTGCTAGGGAGCTCCGACGACAAGCAACGTGGGGCACGACTCACCCCTGAGATAAGAGTCTCAAATTCCTACTACGGAGCTAGCCGGGCAACATAGGTCCATCCAAAAAAAAAAGGTTAAGTAAAATTGGGGATTAATTCTGTTTCCTAGTTTAAAAGGGATTTGCGGCAAGTAGACATTTGTTATGGAGAACTCGTCAAAACTCCGAAAGATTATATCTAGTGGTTATCGCCCCCACAGAAAGGCAAAACAAAAAAAAGGTGTAGACATTTTGATATGGAGAACTCGTCCAAACTCCGAAAGGCTAGTCCGACCTAGGCGTGGACTGCCAGGGTGTTCACGGTCCTCGGTGAGTACGCGTGTGAACATCCTATGAGGTCAGTGCTCGGGGAGAATACTGGGCGAGATGTCCCCGACCGCCAAAATGCACAGACATGGTAAAAAAAATCAAATTTGTAAGTTTAAAAAAATCATTTTATAAATTTGGTAAAAATAAAAAAAATTGCCATTACTCCCGGAAGGAAAGTTTCTGGTGGGCATTCGCCCGAACGATTGGTCCTGCGACATTATAATCAAAAAATAATAATTAGTTACATATACTACGGGGGTGATGGGAATGCTGACACGAAGAAGGCAATAGGACTACAGGGAGAAAAAAAAGAAAAAAAAAACACAAACTCATTCATACTTGTCTCTAGTGCTCCCAACCGCAACGCATAAGGGGGTCTTAAGGACCTGCCTCTGAGACTGGTTGGGGGCCACTAGGGTCAATTTCCTACAATTTCCCAACCCACCCAGCCGCAACGCAGAGGCGGTCTCTTGGGACTCGCTAGTGGCACTCGCTGGGGGATGCTGAGGCCTCACGTCCATTCACCCGGGACACCCCTCCTGCCTCCGACGCAATGGGTGGAACGGTTTTCGAGCCGCTCCCCAGACTGGTGGGACAGGAAGAGGTGCCACTTTGAATCCCAGCTCAACCCGTCACAATCCAGGTGGTATTCTGCGGTACCACCTGAGACGTGGGCTGAGCTGGGGTCCTACCATTCGCTCACACACTCACACCAGACAACACAAATTCGGCTAAAGAACTAAAAAAAACTATAAAAATTAGACAAAAAAAAACCCGGAGCGGACAAAATATTTCCAAAGCCGACTAACGGACAACATTCCGGCAACATAAAAACCCCAACTACAAAAAATAAAGTGCGTGCAGCGCTGCCTCATCGGGTGAATACGAAAATCCGGATAACTTGACGTGTAGTCACGTGGATCGCTCAACTACCGGAGACGATGATCACTCCGGACACCCTGATCCGACTAACCATCCCACCGCAACGCAGGTGGCTGCTCCTGCGCCTGCTCACCCCGGACCCGTGGGATGGTCAATTTCACAGTTTGACCAGTAGTGACCCTCGCACCCGGCGCCTCAGGAACCACGTTGGGCGCCATCTGTTATGGCGGCCTCAGCAATTGTCAAAGATGATAGCTTCGTACAACTTGATCCGTCAAACCATCCCACCGCAACGCAGGTGGCTGCTCCTGCGGCTGCACATCTCGGAATGGTGGGATGGTCAACTTCACAAGTTGACCCGGAATGACCAGCGCAACAGCGCCTCAGGCACCAAATCCCATTGGGCGCCATCTGTTATGGCGCCCTCAGAAACTGTCAACGATGATCACTCTGGACAACTTGATCCGTCCAACCATCCCACCGCAACGCAGGTGGCTGCTCCTGCGGCTGCACATCTCGGACTGACGGGATGGTCAACTTCACAAGTTGCCCAAATTGACCAGCGCGACAGCGCCTCGGGCACCAAATCTCGTTGGGTTATGGATACGCATCTTCGATGGAAGCAGTAAGGAAGGCGGTCGGCATGATGTTGTCGTGCACAGTGGCTAGTCATTGTCGGCTGGGGCGGGTCCTTGCCAACCTTAGTGCTCCTGCGCCATAAACAGAAAAAGTTCCTATCATGCCTTAAAAAAAACTCAACTGTCAGATTCAAAAAAAACTGACAGAAGCGCAGAGAACGACTCAAAACGCGTATAACTTCAAAATGAAATGACATCCGGTCGAACCGGATGCCACGGACAGACCGTTAACATTCAAAAAATTTAAAATTCAAAAAAAACCGAAAATTTAAAAAAAAACTGTTCAAAAAAGACTAACCGGACCGGAAACGACCGGTTACTAACTATGAAAATAAAAAAAACCCTGAAAATTTAAAAGAAAAATAAACAAAAAAAGAAATGGGCCGAATATATAGAGGGGGCGCCACGGGTGGTGTTGCGACGCCCGGTGCTATTCCCACCCTGAAATCCATGGCCACCGACGCTATTTTTCGGTGGCGCCTTACCTGAATTACCCTATGCCTTTTAATAAATATGGAAGTCAGCATTCCCATTTATAGTACAATTTAGTTAAGATACATTAAGAAAAAACAAATGGTTACAAAATTAATTTCAATTTTTCATCTATTCTACTAGAGAAACAGAGAATAATTCTTATTGTACTCTTTTAGCTGTAGATTTTAGTTGTAAGCTCATTAGTAAGTACAGTTATTAATAATTAATAAAGGGAGCGGAAGAGTATATAAAAAAAATTGTTGTATTTTAGTTTATTTTATTTTATTATAGTTTATTTTGTTTGCTGGGTTGGAGCTGTTTTGGTCGATATGTATAAAGAAAAAACCAAGAGTTTTAACTTTTCTCTTCTATGCATTTCGACGCATCCGCGTCATCATCAGGAAGTCTATTTATTTTCAAACAAACAACATGAAAATACAAAAGTAATCATTATTTTCAATAAACATTACAAATTCAACATTAAAACAATAACTCACAATAATTTAATTAGTTGTACAAACACAATAATATCACAGGATAATCGACACATTCATTTTTCTTATTTTCTATTTTTGTTTTTATCATTTTTTATTATTGCTGTATAAGCGCTATTTGTATTGTCAATGTCTTCTTTAAAATTCATGACATTCGTCATATGTTGTTGGATGCGGAGACTTTCCAGTGTCATCCTCCTTTTGCATCTTCTCTCAACATCTAAAATTTTTGCGTTCCCAAAATCAGCTGTATGGTCATTGTCAGTCAGGTGTTGAGAAAGCGCGGTATTTGTTTTTCTGTTTTTTGCGTCCATTTCATGTTCGTGTATTCTCGTTCTCAATGCCATTTTCGTTGTGCCAATGTAACATTTATTGCAGGCATTGTTGTTGTTACCGTTGCATTGAATTTTATACACTACATTGCATTGTTGTCCCTTGTCTATTTTGTCTTTTGTTTTTGTAAAGAAACGATTAAGTGTATTGTGTGGTTTGTGAGCATATGTTATGTTGTCTTTTTTCATAATTCTCCTGAGCGATTGATTACTTGTTAGTCCGGGTATATAGGTAACTCCAATATAATTTTTGTTTGTGTTTGCTTCTGTTTGTCCATTTGATGAATTAGGGTGGTCCATTTCTTGTGTCGTATTAATTATAAGCTTTTCTATTAGAGTATTCGGGTAGCTATTTTTGAAGAGAATATTTTTTATTTTCTTCTTGTTTTCTTCTATGAAATCACCGTCACTTAGAAGATGTATTTTCCTTATTAGACTTGTTGCTGTGTTAATTTTCTGCTTCCATGGATGATTGGAGTGATAATTGATAATTCTTCCTGATGCCATCGACTTTGCATACCAGTTGAACGTTAAGTTTTGGTTTTTTCGGTGTATTTCTACGTCTAGGAAGGCAATTTTGTGGTTCTGCTCTAATTCTTTAGTAAATTGTATCCTGGTATGCTGTGCATTAAATACTGTTAATATGTCTTCCACGTCTTTAGCTTTAACAATTGCGAATATGTCATCTACATATTTGGTTATGTATTTGACATATATGTCTTTGCTTTTTAATTCAGCGAGGCTGTCGTCCAATATTTTGTACAGAACGATATTTGCAATGGTTGGAGATAGCGGGTTGCCCATTGGCATTCCGTAGATTTGTTGGTATATGGTGTTGTTATATGAAAAATAATTGTTGTCACGTAAGCAGAAATCTAGTATCGTCTGGAACTGTTTTTTGTCTATTTGTGTATGTGTCTCCAATTTTTCCCATTTTCGCATAATAGTGCGTATTGCTAAATGTATGGGTATATTCGTAAAAAGAGATACGACGTCGAATGAAATGAGAATTTCGTCGTCTTGAATTGTGAAATTATTGATTTTTTCTTTAAGTTGAAGTGAACTTTTTATATTAAGATCATCGGATATAATATTTTCTAAAATGCTTCCAACAAATTTTGATAATTTGTAACATGGTACATTAATAGATGAGCAAATCGGTCTAAGTGGTGCGTGTGGTTTGTGAATTTTCGGAAGTCCGTAAAGTCTTGGAGCATTAGCAGCCGCGGATGTCAGCTGAAATTTTTGTTTTGCATCGAGTCTCCTTTGTTTGTAAAGATTATTTATAATTGTGTTATTCTTCCTCATCAGTTTTTGTGTGGGATCATTCCTAATTGTTTTGTATGTGTTTTTGTCGTTTAGCAACTCTTTCATTTTTAGTTCGTATTCATTTTTGTACATCATAACTGTCTTGTTGCCTTTGTCTGCATTTGTTATTATGATCTCGTTTCTGTGTTGGTTAAGGAATCTTTTCGTGTCTGTCGATGTTTTCAGTATAAACTTGTCCTTAGTGCAGTTTCTAATTTTTTGCTGAAAAGTATTGATTTTTGCCGCAATGTCACTCCTTACAGTATCTTTTTCTCTCTCGTCCTCAAAACTTTGTACGCATTGTTCCAAATCGGCGATTATTTCAATGGGTGAAAATGTTTTTCTTGACACTGGTAGGGCGAATTTGTTGCCAAGTGACAATAACCAACGCGACTCCTGCGGTACTTCGATGTTCGTATTGTTCACAAACCAATCTTCATTTAATCTCATGCCAAATTTTATAGTATTCTTCGAAATTTGCTTCTGGAGTTTGTCGTTGTGTATACTTTGTGTGTTTGTGGCGATTTGTGTCGAAAAATGGTGGTGGTTCTCTATAATTTTTTCGTAATCTGTTTGCTGAAGTCTGTTTTGTAACGTTTCCTGTAAGTGCTTTCATAAAGAATTTGGTCCAATCAACATATAAATAGTTTATTTTATTTTAGTTTACTTTATTTTATTTTATTGTAGTTTATGCTTTCTCTTGAAGAATTAGTTTAATTTTACTGGGTGTTCTTTTCTTTTATTTTTATTATTATTATTATTTCTAAACTTTATTATCTTATCAAAGTTTATTTTATTATAGTTTATTTCAATTTTTTTTTCTTTTGTATATTTAGCTTAATTTTATTGAACTGTATTTTAATTTTATTCTATCCGCAAAAAAAAATGTGTCTGAACATATACGACTAATTATTTAGATCGTAATATTTATTTGTATCGGTATGTGACCGTTTCAGAAACTGTCTTTAAATTACCTACTTTTACTATTAGTTATAATAAGGTTTGCATGTCTATGAACATATGCACTTTTATGTATGTATTTTCATGTATGTATGCATATCCGTGTATATGCGAACAACGCAAGTGCTATAGATTTTAAGCTTATTTACGCTTCTTATGCTTCTCAAAACATTTAAGTACTCTTTTTATTCCTAATCTACGTTTAAAGTTCGTATGTATTTACGCACTAATAGGCTTATCATGCTTCAGCCGCTGACATTAATTCTTTAACTATGCTAACCTTAGTTTAAAACTGAATAATCCGAGATTTCAAATTGGGTATGCCGTAGTCATTTACGCTTTTATAATGACCCTAGTTCACGCCTTTAACTTTTATGCATGAAAAATCTTAAATGGAGTTCATACCCACACAGCATCTGGATGACGAATTTACTTACGTATCAATACGCCTTGATTATTCCGTGCAGCTAAATATCGATTTAGTTAAACAATTGGAACCAACTATTCATTGAAAATCCGATTGGCGTCTTATGCTCAAACTTGTCAATAAATGAGTTAAAAAAAATAATTATGGCTATACAAAAATATGTTTAGACCTAAAGAAATGTGGATGCTGTTCCTAGACTGACTACGATGTCCGATAGCATTTATGCCGACACGTCGTCAAAAAAAGAAAAAGGTTACAGTGTATGAAACCGTGGCACCGAAGCTCCGATGTGATTGAACCGCTGGTAATTTAAGCTCGATATGCTCCGGCTTCAACATCCTACATGGGCTAGGCTATGCTTGTTAAAACATCACACTACCATTATTTAAGGGGATGGCCATAGACAATGTTGGATGTTGTAGTCGTGTGTGAACCTCGTTCAAGTAAACTATCGGCAATTACCTGAGGTTTTAATTAGCTCACATTCGAGCTTCCGGATACTTCCATCCGCTGATGAAATATGTTTATAATATAATATTGAATTACGCACTAAATATGATGGAAAAATGAATCGTAATCATATTCACAAATGATTCCAAAACACATTCCATAAGATTGATAATTGTTGTTAAATACGAAAAAAAATTGTGAAAGCTAATAAAATGTCATAGCAAATATGATGACAAAACGAATAAAGGGGAAACGAAAATGCGGCTTGCAAATTTTAAGTATATCTTAATTAGTATTACCTACTAAATCTATCATAAGTAATTAAATTTAAAGGTAGGTAAAAAAAATTGGTTTTCCGTAGCCGGAACGAACTCACCGCTTTCGTGCTGGTCTTGGTGTCACGGCTGGGTCTGCTGGTTGTTTTTGCCCCAGTGGATGTTACGGCCGGCCTCCTGATGATGTAGTTGATGGTACTTTTTCTTGCCGGTTGTGTAGTTGCAGGTTAGGTGTTGTTGCCGGCTATTATGGTTTTTGCAGGTGGTAAGCCTGGGGCTTCGCGGGCGCTATAGCTGGTGGTAGCGCGTGATGAAGCAGTATACATGAGTTTTTCCCAGTTAGAGGATTTGGTTGCTTATAGTCGCTACAGACTCATCGGCGACACCGGGTCTTTTATGGTCTTAAAATATTTTCACCTTTTGCCCAGAACGATTTCGTGAGCTTTGATTCCTTTTTCGCTTGCTTTGTGTTCAGCTGCTTTTTTGTGTTTTTATCACTGGAGTTTATGCGGCTCATTGTCAATATAAGACTAGGTCACTCTACATATATTTTCTTTATCATTAAAGTCAAATTGCTTGGGGTATGTAGCGTTAGGGTTGGTATGCTTTAAGTCTGCTTTATTTAACCTTTTGTTCTTATCAATCGACGTTTCTTTATAATAGTATTTTAAATAGTTTTATTAAACTATTTTATTTACTACGTTAGATTTATTCAATGCGTGTGCATATAATCGCCAAATGAATTCTTTGATTTTTGCTTTGCAGGTTCCCCAGATCTTGATCTCAAATTTTTTTGCGCTTGATTCTTGATGTTTGCGGGAATAACCTCCTTCTTTTCTTTTTTTCCGGAAACTCGTGGCAATTTTCGCTAGTGATCGCAGATCTTTTTTTTCTTGTTTTCGATACTTTTGCATCGCAACTTTTTGGTCCCATCACTAGTCACTAGGTGTGTTCGCACGAAAACACTCCCAAGTGGACCGTAACCGTAGACCATAACAGCAGACCGTAACAATTCCCATTTACACACATACAATTATTTTACACCTGACAACTTTAATCCATTTTGTTGCACACGTATATATAGTATTGTACTAATATAATATACCCTTTTATATTAATACAAATATTAATTTATTTTTGAATTTTTTTGCGAAATTATTTAATTGATGATCTTCCCACCTTTTTAATATATTTTTTTTTGGAATATTCGGGGGTAACTTCGTTTTCGATATTTTTTTTTAATTTCCTTTTCTTTTGATTGTTTCATTCGGTACCCCATAGAGGTGGTGCATGGATAATCATCAAGATCGGGAAGAAATACCGAGGCCAGGGTTAGGAATTCTTAGTCGCAACAGAGAGCGGCCGGTCACACGCAGCATTACTAGAGCACTCGAAAACCAAGTGGCCGGTTCTATATTCACATAAATAGACACGGGTATAGAGTACCAGTTGGGGAAGTGCTTTGGAGGTGCTATGCCACGAAGGCCAACCGGAAATACAGAGAAGGAACGCGGATCCGCAAGAACACAGCCGGCAGCTCACATGGACAACCTCAACGCCGTTATGGAGACGATATCTCAACAAAACCAGATCGTTCTAATGAGAGAGCCGATGTGTCAAGATTAAGTAACCGTCTAGCTGACGTCCATGCAAGGACCAGCGCCACGACGGCAACCAGCGTCAACTTCGACACCAGGCCGAAATAATGATAGGAAAAAAAGGGAAACGATTAACGAGGGAGAACAGCGGGACGGGAGGACCAGGAACATTTACGATAGGAAGTGAATCGATCTTAACAAATGGCACCTAACGTTTGATGGGTCACCCAAGGGGACGACAGTAGAAAGCTTTGTCTTTAGAGTAGAAAAGATGAGGATGCAGTACCATTTGACATATCGACAGCTTCTAGTTGATTTTCACTGTTTGGTTACCGGGTTAGGTCTTAAATGGTACTGGCAGGTCCTGGAGGAAGATAATGTTAACGACAAAGATTTCGACTACTTTCGCCTCAAGGCTGAGCTTTTAGCTTAATTTAAGTCCGAAGATTCTGATTATGAGGTGATTCGAGAGATTATGAACGGAAGCAACTCCCGCAATAGAGTTTCGATGAGTTCTACGCGGAAGTCCATGATCTAACGTTCAGACTGAGAAAAAGAATTCCAGAAACAGAACTCGTCAATATAATAAAGGGCAAAGTTAAGCCATTTTTAGCTAATTTAACGTTTGCCACAAAATTACCGACCCTAGATGAGTTAAAACATGAGTGTAAGCGAGCTGAAAAGCTCATGAAAGAGAATAGGGCTCGGTTTAAAGGGGTGAGCGAGCTAGAAGTTAACAAAGGGATTTGGAGTACAGGGGCAGACGAGGAAGTAGATGTTGAAGCCTTCAATAAGGATATCTCAGGAGCAAACAAGATGAAGCACGGGCCCACCTCTTCCCGTGATCCGCAAAACCCCATCCTCCATCCCATGATCCAAACGTACGTGATTCGTCCCATAATCAACGTAAGTGTGTTAGTAGTGTCCCAAACCAATCCTTTTGTCCCTCTCCATTCCACCTCATGTTGTGCTTTGCTTGTGGAATGCCGGTAGACTATTATGTTAGGAACCCGGCTGAAGCAGCAAAGGACAGTAAATGTAAGTACTCCTTCCACCTTATAAAAAGTTTTGCATGTGGCAGTGACTCGTCCTTCTGTGTGTTCAAACCTGCGGCGGGAAACTGGGGTCTGGCGGAAATGTCCGGGCACTCTGTCCAGAACAAGGGCAACCCAGAAAATACTAAAATTAGAATCATGAAATGCAGGAAAGAAGCGGGTGAGTTACACGACGAAGAGCGTATAGGAAGTAAACAAATAGCAGAAAAGGAAAGCCTACATACCAGAAAATTGAGGTATGAAGAAGCTCGGAGACGTATATTTTGCGAAGAATTAGCTAGGCGGAAGAAGGGAAAGGGTGATAGGAATTTCAATAAAATAAAGAAAATGAGGGAGAAGAAAAAGAATTTTATGAGAATTAGAAGCAAAATAATAGCAACAATTGTCACAGTGAAGGGGATAATAGATTATTTGCCAAGACCGAGATAGGGGGTCATGAGGTTCTAGCGTTGTTATACTCGGGTGCAGGAGCTAGCTGTTTAGGTAAGAATTCGAGTTTATTGTTAGAGGGAAAATAGCACTTGATCCTACCAGTCAGGGGTCAAAATATAAAAACGGCAAATGGAGTCGAAACGCCCATCAAAGGTGTCATCACGCTGCCAGTTGTGAGGGATGGCATGACGCAGGATCTCGAATTTCCGATTGTTCCTGGTCTACAGCAAGAAGTCTACTTAGAGGTTGACTTTTGGCAGGCCTTCGACCTTAGTGTTATTAGTAGGGGACTGGGTGCTGCGGCCAACAAGGCTGTGGTATCAGAACTCACACCCGCTGAGGGGGACCTGTGTTTTGGTGCGGTGCAACATATTCTGAGCCCTGAGGAGAGTGAAGCGTTAGAGAGCATAAAGGCACAGTTTCCGTCGTGCGCTGTTCTTGGTTTGGGGAACAGACATTGAGGAGCACGTGATTGGGGTTACAGATGAACATCTACCCCTGAAGCAACGCCATTATCCCATCTCGCCAACCATACAATATTAATATTCCACGAACTGGACCGCGTGCTAGAGATGGGAGTCATAGAGGAAAGCAATAGCTGCTGGAACTCACCGGTGTCCTTAGTCATCAAAGGAACCAAGGACGGACTGTGCCTCGACACTCGCAAGGTTAATGAACGCACCATAAAATATGCTTACCCACTTCCTCACATCGATGGTATCTGTTGAAATAATCGTAATATGGCATCACTATTACATTTTGCTATTACTTTGTATACTCATGGCAACTCTAACATTTTGAGAACTATATTTCATACTGTTTTTATACTTCCTTCTTCTTAAAATAACCTTGATAATAAAGACTGTAAGCCGAGTTTTATTTTTCTATAAACATCTGCTAATTTTCAACAGGTTATGGGCCCAGATAAGAAGTATTCTGGCCCGGCCTAACACGCGAATAAGTATCCGTAATTATATTAATACAATTTTCTGAATCGGGCGAGACATAATAAAAACGTGGTCATGTAAATACATTCGTTGTACCTGGGACTAGTACATGTGTTGTTTCTCCAACAATCGACAAAAGCGTAAAAGATGTCTGCAAAAGATGCTACGTGCATTGAAAAACTACGTGGAAGTGAAAATTTCCATACTTGGAAGTTCGCCATGGAAAGTTTGCTCGAGTTGTATGATTTGCAAGGTTGTATTACTAATACTGTCGAAGAAAAGATGAAAAGAAATTAAGGAAGGCAAAAGCCCAAGTAGCGGTGTGTATAGATGAGTCTATATTTGTGCACATACAGAATGAGACAAGTGCATCGGGCATATGGAATACTTTGAAGAAGCTGTTCGAAGACACTGCCTTAACCCGTAAAATCGGACTGTTGCGAAAACTCATTACTGTGCGCCTTGACACTTGTGAGTCTATGGCCGACTACGTTAATCAGTTAATAAATGCGGCTAATAGGTTAAGTGGAATCGGATTCGATATTAGCAGTGAATGGATAGGCGCAATTATGCTAGCGGGTCTAGGCGAGGAATTCAAGCATCTCATAATGGGTATTGAAAGTAGTGGACTACAAATTACAGGCGAAAACATCAAAATGAAGTTGTTAGACGGGGATTACCAGAAAAATGGCGATAGTGTGGCTTTTCATGCGTTGAAAAAGACGGTAAGGCATTCAAATAAGCACAAACTAAAGTGATATAACTGCGCAATTTTTCAGATAATTGGCTTTTCACTTTTATAATTTCGTCCTCATCTCTCCCACAAATTAATAAATCGTTAACAAAGATTAAAAGGTAAATTATTCCATTTCCAATTTTACGAATATATAAACACGAAACAATTTGATTTCTGTCAAACCCAATACGCGTTAGAAAATTATCAAGGCATTCTTACCAAGCCCGTTTTCACCAGTTTACAAACCCTATTTGTACCATCTTCGTAACCCTTTGGTTGTTTAACATACACTTCGGATTGTACCCTGCCATTAAGGAATGCTGTTTCTACATCCATTTGTTCAACTTTCAAGCCCATTTGGCAGCAATATGATAAAAAAATGTTTACTGTTTGCATCTTAGCAACAGGTGAGTAAATTTCATCAATTTCATCAATCTGTTGAAAACCTCTGACAACCAGTCTCGCTTTATATGTTCCCTCTGATTTTCTACTATACACCCATTTTACATCCAAAACTTTGTTATTATTCAAATTTTCAACTAACTTCCATATTTTATTTTTATGCAGACAATCAATTTTTTACTCATAGCTCTTTTCCAAGAAGTAGGCTGGCTGGACTGTATCGCCTCCTCAAACAAATTTGGTGTATCAATACTACAAAGATTTACATAAATATTATTGCAAGTGTAATGTTCAAGTTTCTTTGGCTGCTTCCCAACACGCTTCGATTTACGTCCCTCAGATTGAGTTTTTTCATTTTCAGAGTTTTCAGATTGTGCTTCAACCCTGTCACAAGTTTCACCTTCTATAGAGTCTGTACTTTTGAAACTTTCATCTAAAGACCTATTATGAGAACTCTCCTCAACATCACTGGATTCATCTCTGTCCAAACCGATACATTTGACTCTTCCTCAACAAACTCTACATGCCTTGCAACTATGACTTTATTATATAAAAGAACACGATACCCAACGCTACTATATCCTATTAAAATCCCAACTCTGCTTTTTTATCCCATTTGGAGTTTCTTTTTTATTCTGGCTTCCTGACAAAAACTTTGCTGCCGTATAACCTCAAATTTGAAAGATACACCTTTTTTCCAAAAAATATCTCATAAGGCATTTTATTTTCTATAGTATGTGTTATATATTTTATAGTGTGTGGAAGATCCATCACATGCAACACCCATCACAGCAAGCCCATCAGGAGTCTCAGACATACTTTACAAATTGCACATACCGAGCATCACTAAAACACATCGAACAGGTTGGTGGGTGAGTTTCCATAAGCCGGTCGCTGGCGTGGTGTGAGTTCATCATAAGTGAGCGGATTCAGCGGGCTTTCTGGTCTAAAGATCGCCAAGAGAGAGCGCACTACACACCACCACTAAAGGAAAAAAACTACAACTGCAAGAAAACTTAGAAAGGGCGACCGACCAATGTTCGAGTTAACTAACCCTTATATTTAACTTTTTTTATATTTGTTTTAACACACACTTTTTGTGGTCTACCACGTTATCCCCAAAATCAAAATCCCCAAATCAAAATCCCCAAAATCAAAATCCCCAAACTCATAATCCCCAACACAAAATCTCCATTTTATTTGTGAAATAAATTCAAATTAGGTTTAAAATCGCCGCGACCAAAAACGGCTAATAATCCATACCAACTTTCTGCATAGGCGGCCTTCGGCCGCGCTCATAAAAAATGACCCTGGGCTACGCCATGCCAAGTCCGGGTGTGTGGTATAACCGTGGCTACCGCCACGGTGATGTCCTTCTGCGTAGTACACGCTTCTGTTACCTTGTTCGAATTAGAGCGACTAGCAGTCCTATATATGGATAAGTAAAAATATGTATTGCCAAAACGTGAATATACATACATAAATACATACATAAATATGAATTAAAGAGGAAAGAGCTATTGCTATTTTTTACACGGTCATGATGTTTATCATAGCACTGGGATTTTGTGTTTGGGGATTTTGATTTTGGGGATTTTGAATTTGGGGATTATGTGTTGGGGTATTTTTTTTTTCTTTGGGGATTTTGTGTTTGGGTATTTTATTTTTTTTTTTTGGGGATTTCGTAGCACTCCCACTTTTTGTTGCATATTTTTATACTCAGTTGAGCAGAGCTCACAGAGTATATTAAGTTTGATTGGATAACGGTTGGTTGTACATATATAAACGAATCGAGATAGATATAGACTTCCATATATCAAAATAATCAGGATCGAAAAAAAATTTGATTGAGCCATGTCCGTCCGTCCGTCCGTCCGTTAACACGATAACTTGAGTAAATTTTGAGGTATCTTGATGAAATTTGGTATGTAGGTTCCTGAGCACCCATCACAGATCGCTATTTAAAATGAACGGTATCGGACTATAACCACGCCCACTTTTTCGATATCGAAAATTTCGAAAAACCGAAAAATTGCGATAATTCATTACAAAAGAGAGATAAAGCGACGAAACTAGGTAGATGAGTTGAGCTTATGTCGCAGAATAGAAAATTAGTAAAATTTTGGACAATGGGTGTGGCACCGCCCACTTTTAAAAGAAGGTAATTTAAAACTTTTGCAAGCTGTAATTTGGCAGTCGTTAAAGATATCATGATGAAATTTGGCAGGAACGTTACTCCTATTACTATATGTACGCTAAACAAAAATTAGCAAAATCGGAGAAGGACCACGCCCACTTTTAAAAAAAATTTTTTTTAAAGTAAAATTTTAACAAAAAATTTAATATCTTTACAGTATATAAGTAAATTATGTCCACATTCAACTCCAGTAATGATATAGTTCAACAAAATACAAAAATAAAATAAAGTTTCAAAATGGGCGTGGCTCCGCCCTTTTTCATTTAATTTGTCTAGGATACTTTTAACGACATAAGTCGAACAAAAATTAACCAATCCTTTTGAAATTTGGTAGGGGCATAGATTTTATGACGTTAACTCTTTTCTGTGAAAATGGGGGAAATCGCTTGATGCCACGCCCAGTTTTTATACACAGTCCTCTGTCTGTCCTTCCGCATGGCCGTTAACACGATAACTTGAGCAAAAATCGACATATCTTTAATGAACTTAGTTCACGTGCTTACTTGAACTCACTTTATCTTGGTATGAAAAATGAACGAAATCCGACTATGACCACGCCCACTTTTTCGATATCGAAAATTACGAAAAATGAAAAAAATGCCATAATTCTATACCAAATACGAAAAAAGGGATGAAACATGGTATGGTAATTGGATTGTTTTATTGAAGTGAAATATAACTTTAGAAAAAATTTTACAAAATGGTTGTGACACCTACCATATTAAGTAGAAGAAAATGAATCTTGGCAGGTATTATATATATAAATAAATTAGCGGTATCCAACAGATGATGTTCTGGGTCACCCTGGTCCACATTTTGGTCGATATCTGGAAAACGCCTTCACATATACAACTACCACCACTCCCTTTTAAAATACTAATTAACACCTTTCATTTGATAGCCATATCGTACAAACTCATTCTAGAGTCACCCCTGGTCCACCTTTATGGCGATATCTCAAAAAGGCGTCCACCTATAGAACTAAGGCCCACTCCCTTTTAAAATACTCATTAACTCCTTTCGTTTGATACCCATATTGCACAAACGAATTCTAGAGTCACCCCTGGCCCACCTTTATGGCGATATCCCGAAACGGCGTCCACCTATGGAACTAAGGATAACTCCCTTTTAAAATACTCATTCACACCTTTCTTTTGATACCCATATTGTACAAACAAATTCTAGAGTCACACCTGGTCAACCTTTATGGCGATATTTCGAAAATGCGACCACCTATACAACAACCACCACTCCCTTTTAAAACCCTCATTAATACCTTTAATTTGATACCCATATCGTACAAACACATTCTAGAGTCACCCCTGGTCCACCTTTATGGCGATATTTCGAAACGGCATCCACCTATAGAACTAAGGCCCACTCCCTTTTAAAGTACTCATTAACACCTTTCGTTTGATGCCCATATTGTACAAACAAATTCTAGGGTCACCCCTGGTCCACCTGTATGGCGATATCTCGAAACGGCGTCCACCTATGGGACTAAGGATTACTCCCTTTTAAAATACTTATTAACACATTTCTTTTGATACCCATATTGAACAAACAAATTCTAGGGTCACCCCTGGTCCACCTTTATGGCGATATCTCGAAACAGCGTCCACCTATGGAACTAAGGATTACTCCCTTTTAAAATACTCATTAACACCTTTCATTTGATACTCATATCGTACAAACGCATTCTAGAGTCACCCCTGGTCCACCTTTATGGCGATATCTCGAAAAGGCGACCACCTATACAACAACCACCACTCCCTTTTAAAACCCTCATTAATAACTTTAATTTGATACCCCTATCGTACAAACACATTCTACAGTCAACCCTGGTCCACCTTTATGGCGATATTTCGAAACGGCATCCACCTATAGAACTAAGGCCCACTCCCTTTTAAAATACTCATTAACACCATTCGTTTGATGCCCATATTGTACAAACAAATTCTAGGGTCACCCCTGTTCCACCTTTGTGGCGATATCTCGAAACGGCGTCCACCTATGGAACTAAAGATTACTCCCTTTTAAAATAATCATTAACACCTTTAATTTGATACCCATATCGTACAAACGCATTCTAGAGTCAAACCTGATCCACCTTTATGGCTATATCCCTAAATGGCGTCCACCTATAGAACTATGGCCCACTCCCTCATAAAATACTCTTTAATGCCTTTCGTTTGATACACATGTCATATAAACACATTCCAGGGTTTCCCTCGGTTCATTTTCCTACATGGTTATTTTCCCTTATGTTGTCACCATAGCTCTCAACTGAGTATGTAATGTTCGGTTACACCCGAACTTAACCTTCCTTACTTGTTATCATTACTTTTATGTATATTCATACACCGTTTTTATACTCAGTTGAGCAGAACTCACAGAGTATATTAACTTTGATTGGATAACGGTTGGTTGTACAGGTATAAAGGAATCCATATATCAAAATTATCAGGATCGAAAAAAATTTGATTGAGCCATGTCCGTCCGTCCGTTAACACGATACCTTGAGTAAATTTTGAGGTAACTTGATGAAATTTGGTATGTAGGTTCCTGAGCACTCATCTCAGATCGGTATTTAAAATGAACGATATCGGACTATATCCACACCCACTTTTCATTACCAAAGACGGATAAAGCGATGAAACCTGGTAGGTGAGTTGAGCTTATGACGCAGAATAGAAAATTAGTAAAATTTTGGACAATGGGCGTGGCACCGCCCACTTTTAAAAGAAGGTAATTTAAAACTTTTGCAAGCTGTAATTTGGCAGTCGTTGAAGATATTATGATGAAATTTGGCAGGAATTTTACCCCTATTACTATATGTATGCTTAATAAAAATTAGCAAAATCGGAGAACTTTAAAAAAAAAAATTTTTTAAGTAAAATTTTAACAAAAAATGTAATATCTTTACAGAGTATAAGTAAATTATGTCAACATTCATCTCCAGTAATGATATGGTGCAACAAAATACAAAAATAAAAGAAAATTTCAAAATGGGCGGGGTTTCGCCCTTTTTCATTTAATTTGTCTAGGATACTTTTAATGCCATAAGTCTAACAAAAATTTACCAATCCTTGTGAAATTTGATGGGGGCTTAGATTCTAGGACGATAACTTATTTATGTGAAAAAGGGTGAAATAAGTTGAAGCCACGCCCAGTTTTTATACACAGTCGACCGTCTGTCCTTCCGCTCGACCGTTAACACGATAACTTGAGCAAAAATCGATATATCTTTACTAAACTCAATTCACGAACTTATCCGAACTCGCTTTGAATTGGTATAAAAAATGTCCGAAATCCGACTGTGACCACGCCCACTTTTTCGAACTCGAAAATTTGGAAAAATGAAAAAAATGCCATAATTCTATACCAAATACGAAAAAAGGGATGAAACGTGGTAATTGGATTGGTTTATTGACGCAAAATATAACTTTAGAAAAAAACTTTGTAAAATGGGTATGACACCTACCATATTAAATAGAAGAAAATGAAAAAGTTCTGCAGGGCGAAATAAAAAACCCTTGAAATCTTGGCAGGAATACTGTTCGTGGTATCACATATATAAATCAATTAGCGGTATCGAACAGATGATATTCTGGGTCACCCTGGCCCACATATTGGTCGATATCTGGAAAACGCCTTCACATATACAACTACCACCACTCCCTTTTAAAACCCTCATTAATACCTTTAATTTGATACCCATATCGTACAAACACATTCTAGAGTCACCCCTGGTCCACCTTTATCGCGATATCTCGAAAAGGCGTCCACCTATAGAACTAAGCCCCACGCCCTTTTAAAATACTCATTAACCCCTTTCATTTGGTACCCATATCGTACAAACAAATTCTAGGGCACCCCTGGTCCACCTTTATGGCGATATCTCGAAACGGTGTCCACCTATGGAACTAAGGATCACTCCCTTTTAAAATACTAATCAATACCTTTCATTTGATACCCATATCGTACAAACAAGGTCTAGAGTCGCCCCTGGTCCACATTCATGGCGATATCTCGAAAAGGCGTCCACCTATAGAACTAAGCCCCACGCCCTTTTAAAATACTCATCAACACGTTTCATTTGATACCCATATCGTACAAACAAAGTCTAGAGTCACCCCTGGTCCACCTTCATGGCGATATCTCGAAAAGGCGTCCAATTATAGAACTAAGGCCCACTCCCTTTTAAAACACTCATTAACACCTTTCGTTTGATACCCATATTGTACAAACGCATTCTAGAGTCACCCCTGGGGGTCAATTCCCTAACTGTGAAAAAATGAAAAATGTACACTCATTGAAAACTCATTTGCACACATAATTTACACTTTAAATTTTCATGCGATTCTGTAAATTATTGTGCACATTGTTTTGCTGAATGAGCGCTGAATGTAAAAGTCTTATGTCTGTGAGAAAATATTCATCAAACGCCATGAAAACAAAAAAGTCATTCTGTAACAGTGCGAATGAGTTTTGAATGTCACAATAGTGTACACTGGCTGCCAAGAAAACTCACGAGTTTTTATCAGTGAGTTTTTTTGTTCACAGTTTTGCTTTACAGAATCAGAATTTCACAGTTTAAACAATTTCTTGTGTACACTTTAAAACTCACAGTTAGCGAATAGGGACCCTAGTCCACCTTTATGGCGATATCTCGAAAAGGCGTCCACCTATAGAACTAAGGCCCACTCCCTTTTAAAATACTCATTAACCCCTTTCATTTGATACCCATATCGTACAAACAAATTCTAGGGCACCCCTGGTCCCCCTTTATGGCGATATCCCGAAACGGCGTCCACCTATGGAACTAAGGATCACTCCCTTTTAAAATACTAATCAACACCTTTCATTTGATACCCATATCGTACAAACAAAGTATAGAGTCGCCCCTGGTCCACCTTCATGGCGATATCTCGAAAGGCGTCCACCTATAGAACTAAGCCCCACGCCCTTTTAAAATACTCATCAACACATTTCATTTGATACCCATATCGTACAAACAAAGTCTAGAGTCACCCCTGGTCCACCTTCATGGCGATATCTCGAAAAGGCGTCCACCTATAGAACTAAAGCCCACTCCTTTTTAAAATACTCATTAACACCTTTCATTTGATACCCATATCGTACAAACAATTTCTAGAGTCAACCCTGATCCACCTTTATGGCGATATCCCTAAATGGCGTCCACCTATAGAACTATGGCCCACTCCCTCATAAAATACTCTTTAATGCCTTTCATTTGATACATATGCCATACAAACACATTCCATGGTTACCCTCGGTTCATTTTCCTACATGATTATTTTCCCTTATGTTGTCACCATATCTCTCAACTGAGTACGTAATGTTCGGTTACACCCGAACTTAACCTTCCTTACTTGTTTTATTTGAATTTTATGGAATTTGTTTGGTTCTACGACCATTATGAAGAAAAAAAGAAATTTGCCACTAAATTTGTAGAAGATATTTTTTTTGTTAAATTCCCTTTTTTCCTTTACAATCATATTTGTTTCTTTTAAATTTTGAATTCACAATTGCCACGGATTTATTTTTGCGATTAGAACAAAATATTTAAATAAAAAGGAGATGAAGAAGAGCTCTTAGTAAATCAGAACATGCTTTGCCTTCATACCTACGTTTGTATGAAGATCCCTAAGCCACTATAATTCGTTTCCCATGCTTTGGGAAAAGGAAAAAATTTTTCCTTTCATTTTATTAAACTAAAAATTTCTTTTGTCACGATTGGGAGTGCCACGAGATCCCAAAAAAAAAAACTACCCAAACACAAAATCTCAAAAAAAAAAAAAAATACCCAAACACATAATCCCCAAAATCAAAATCCCCAAACACAAAATCCCAGTGCTATGATAAACATCATGACCGTGTAAAAAATAGCAATATCCCTTTCAATGCATTAATGTGATGGTGCGGTGACATAAGGTCAACGACCATAAGGTCGATTGGCCTGATTACAACTTTGAATGGCCATAAGTTTGATTGAAACTTTGCACATGTATCAAGGCTCGATGACAATGCATTAATGTGATGGTGTGGTGACATAAGGTCAACGGCCATAAGATCATTTGGCCTTATTACCACTTTGAATGGCTGTAAGTTTGATTGAAACTTTGCACACATATCAAAGCTCGATGACAATGCATTAATGTGATGATGTGGTGTCATAAGGTCAACGGACATAAGGTCAATTGGCCTTATTACCACTTTTAATGGCCATAAGTTTGATTGAAACTTTGCACACGTATCAAGGCTCGATGACAATGCATTAATGTGATGGTGTGGTGACAAAAGGTTAACGGACATAAGGTCAAGGGAGCTTATGACCACCCCAAATGGCAATATATTTGAAACCTTGCACTTAATGCGAAAACCGCATTCCTTTAGTAATGATAGAAGCGGATGCATGGCACATCTACGAAAGAGCATACCGGAGCCCTTTTTTAACACGCTTTTATTAGCTTGGCCTGTATCTATGTAACGGAATTTTGAGGTTAATTTTCACCGGTTTCTAGAAGCCTGATTAATTTGAAACTTTGCATACGTATCAAGGACCGATGACAATGCATTAATGTGATGGTGCGGTGACATAAGGTCAACGGCCATAAGGCCAATTGGCCTTATTACCACTTTGAATGGCCATAAGTTTGATTGGAACTTTGCACACGTATCAAGGTTCGATGACAATGCATTAATGCGATGGTGTGTTGACATAAGGTCAACGGCCATAAGGTCAATTGACCTTATTACCACTTTGAATGGCCATAAGTTTGATTGAAACTTTGCACACGTATCAAAGCTCGATGACAATGCATTAATGTGATGGTGTGGTGACATAAGGTTAACGGCCATAAAGTCTATTGGCCTTATTACCACTTTGAATGGCCATAAGTTTGATTGAAACTTTGCACACGTATCAAGGCTCAATGACAATGCAATAATGTGATGGTGGGGTGACATAAGCTTAACGGACATAAGGTCAATTGAATTTATGACCACCCCAAATGGCCATAGATTTGAAACCTTGCACATAATGCGAAAAACGCATTCCTTTATTAACCCATTAACGCCGGCTGTACTTTACAAAGTACAGAAAATTGGGGTACTTTCCAACAATTTTCATGGACAAACAATTATCGATTTTTGTAAAGTTATTACTTGTTAAGTTAGTTGACAGTCTAGCGTACACCGTATAATTTTTTGAAAGCCACTGGATTTACATTTTGACATTAATGAAGTGTCAAATCTAATCAGTTACAAAAAAATTCCGTGTTTCAAGAGGTGTGCTCCTATAAAGTGATATAAAAGTGTATTGTTTTGTTTTGAATAAGTTTGGTAATTATAAAAGTGTTCCATAAGGTAAGAGTAGACATCCTATAGTGAAGGTTTTTTGAGAAGTGGAATCATATTTAACTTTTCACGTGTGAAAATTTGGTGTACTTTATAAAGTACAACCGGCATATACGGTTTCATATTTTCTTCTTTCTACCCCGAATTTAGAAATGTCTGCAACAAAAAGAAAAAATTCTTTCCACGCAAAAAATGATTTCAGAGGGCTTGAAGAAGCTGTTAATGCACTATTGTGGGATGATAGTGAGAATAATGATGTGGCAAACCCCGACTTGATCATCATTCCTCCCGAGCTAGACCCACTAACCGACTCCGAAGAATTTGATGAGGACAATTTAGATGATAATATGCTGCCAACAGATTTGCCAGGACGTGTTGAGCTTGACATCGATGAGGATATGATTGAGTGTGATCAATCAACGGGCTCATCATCAGTAATAAACTCCCCGTTAGAAACGCAAGATCAACCTTCAACATCTTCAAAGAACTCCATTTCAGAGAAATACCTAGCAATCGGTAATTGGTTACCTATGCTTTTAGCTAGTTATGGAATATTTTTTACCCTAATCATTCACTGCTTGCTTACTTCTCTTTTATAGATACACGAAATTGTAAATGGCTAAAAAAAGATCCAAGATACTCCATCGAATACAATGACAATATATATATTGAAACACTTGATACAACTAAAGAGAGTTTTGCTGAGTATACACCAATCATGGTTTTCAAAGAATTTTTAACGGACGAAATAGTTCAATACATGTGTGATCAAACCATGTTATATGCACACTCCCATAAAAATAATCCCAAGTTTAGAATTGACGTTGAGGAGATGAGAGTCTTTATAGCTATTTTGTTTTTTACTGGTTACCATAAGTTACCAACAGAACGTGCATACTGGTCGCTCGACGAGGATCTTGGTGTGCCCTTAGTCTCAGAAGCCATGACTAGAGATCGTTATATCGAAATAAAAAGATACCTTCATCTTGCAGACAACACCAAGATCAATAATTCCACAGACAAAATGTATAAAGTAAGGCCACTGATGAACATGTTGATTGGACGTTTTCAACAAATAGGTTATTCTCATTCCAATTTGTCAATTGATGAATCAATGATTAAATACTTCGGCAGGCATTCTGCGAAACAATTTATTAGAGGTAAACCAATACGTTTTGGTTATAAGGCGTGGATGCTTGCTAGCTCTTGCGGCTATTGTTATGATTTGGATGTGTATTGTGGAAAAAATAGCGTCGAAGCTCGAAATATTCCATTAGGCGCAAGCGTTGTGCTGAACTTTGTCGAAAAGATTCCCAACCCCGAGAGACATGCAATTTTTTTCGACAATTATTTCACTACGCATTCTCTTATGAGACAGCTAGCAGACATGAAGTTAAAAGCAAGTGGTACAGTTCGAGAAACCCGAATTTCTAATTGCAAGCTTGATAATAATTAAATTTTTAAGAGGCGTTCCCGTGGAAGTTATGATTGTAGGTATGATACTCTCAACGATATTCTTGCAGTTAAGTGGGTGGACAATAACGTTTGTTCAATTCTTACAAATTTTGATAAAATGACACCTATGCATTATGTTAAACGCTGGTCTCGCGAGAGCCAAAGTAAAATAAACGTACTACAACCAAATGTGTATGCTACATATAATAAGCATATGGGTGGAGTTGACAACATTGACCAAAATGTAAGTGCCTATCGTATAGCAATAAGAGGGAAGAAATGGTGGTGGGTGATTTTTACCTATCTTATTGATATGGCCATGACAAATGCTTGGAAGTTTTATATGTCAGTCAATCGCAAATGCGATAAATTCTAACTGCAATTCAGGCGTGAAATAGTTCGGAAATATTTGATAGAAGGAAAGGCACGAGGCCCAAGAAAAAGGCGTGCACCATCTTCATCTGTGGAAAGGAGTACTAATGGACATATTCCACAAAAAAATTAAGGACAATTGCGTTGCGTCGTGTGCCATCAGCGGAGTATTTGGTCATGTGCCATGTGCAAAAAAACGCTTTGCATAATACGAGATTGTTTCGCTCAATATCATACCTAATTTTCTTATATTACTCTTATTTTTTTGTGTTTATGAGTTTTTTTGTAATTTATGTTGAAGTCGAAAGTGTACTTTTATGTTATAAACTTATATTTCAATAAAACTAAAATCATTTGCTTTGTATAAACAAATATGTGATTTCATGAAAAATAGTATATACTAATGCCGGTTGTACTTTAAAAAGTACAGTCTGGGAAATGGGCGTGGTCACAAAAAAAAATTTTTTAAAATCATTTTTTGCATACAGGGGACGAAAGTAACTGGTGCATAAAAAAATCATAAAAATCGGTCCACGGGTTATGTACCCCGGCGTTAATGGGTTAACACGCTTTTATTAGCTTGGCCAGTATCAATGTAACGGAATTTTTGAGCTTAATTTTCACCGGTTTCTAGAAGTCTGATTCATTTGAAACTTTGCATACGTATCAAGGACCGATGACAATGCATTAATGTGATGGCGTGGTGACATAAGGTCAACGGCCATAAGGCCAATTGGCCTTATTACCACTTTGAATCGCCATAAGTTTGATTGAAACTTTTCACACGTATCAAGGCTCGATGACAATGCATTAATGTGATTGTGTGGTGACATAAGGTCAAAGTCCATAAGTTCAATTGGCCTTATTACCACTTTGAATGGCCATAAGTTTGATTGAAATTTTGCACACGTATCAAGGCTCGATGACAATGCATTAATGTGATGGTGTGGTGACATACGGTAAACGGCCATAAGGTCAGTTGGCCTTATTACCACTTTGAATGGCCATAAGTTTGATTGAAGCTCTGCACACGTATCAAGGCTAGATGACAATGCATTAATGTGATGGTGGGGTTACATAAGGTTAACGGACATAAGGTCAATTGAATTTGCGACCACCCCAAATGGCCATAGATTTGAAACCTTGCACATAATGCGAAAAAAGCATTCCTTTATTAATGATAGAAGTGGATGCATGGCACATCTACGAAAGAGCATACTGGAGCCCTTTTTAACACGATTTTATTAGCTTGGCCTGTATGTAACGGAATCTGTGAGCTTAATTTTCACCGGTTTCTAGAAGTCTGATTAATTTGAAACTTTGCACACGTATCAAGGCTCGATGACAATGCATTAATGTGATGGTGTGGTGACATACGGTAAACGGCCATAAGGTCAGTTGGCCTTATTACCACTTTGAATGGCCATAAGTTTGATTGAAGCTCTGCACACGTATCAAGGCTCGATGACAATGCATTAATGTGATGGTGGGGTTACATAAGGTTAACGGACATAAGGTCAATTGAATTTACGACCACCCCAAATGGCCATAGATTTGAAACTTTGCACATAATGCGAAAAAAGCATTCCTTTATTAATGATAGAAGTGGATGCATGGCACATCTACGAAAGAGCATACTGGAGCCCTTTTTAACACGATTTTATTAGCTTGGCCTGTATGTAACGGAATCTGTGAGCTTAATTTTTACCGGTTTCTAGAAGTCTGATTAATTTGAAACTTTGCATACTTATCAAGGACCGATGACAATGCATTATCGTGATGGTTTGGTGACATAAGGGCAATTTGCCTTATTATCACTTTGAATGGCCGTAAGTTTGATTGCAACTTTGCACACGAATCAAGGCTCGATGACAATGCATTAATGTGATGGTACGGTGACATAAGGTCAACGGCCATAAGGTCAATGGGCCTTATTACCACTTTTAATGGCCATAAGTTTGATTGAAACTTTGCACACGTATCAAGGCTCGATGACAATGCATTAATGTGATGGTGTGGTGACATGAGGTCAACGGCCATAAAGTCAATTGGCCTTATTATCACTTTGAATGGCCATAAGTTTGATTGAAACTTGGCACACGTATCAAGGCTCCATGACAATGCATTAATGTGATGGTGGGGTGACATAAGATCAATTTCCCTTATTACCACTTTGAATGGCCATAAGTTTGATAGAAACTTTGCACACGTATCAGGGCTCGATGACAATGCATTAATGTGATGGTGTGGTGACATAAGGTCAACGGCCATAAGGTCAATTGGCCTTATTACCACTTTGAATGGCCATAAGTTTGATTGAAACTTTGCACACATATCAAGGATCAATGACAATGCAATAATGTGATGGTGGGGTGACATAAGGTCAATTGAACTTATGACCACCCCAAATGGCCATAGATTTGAAACCTTGCACATAATGCGAAGAACGCATTCCTTTATTAATGATATAAGGGGATGCATGGCACATCTACGAAAGAGCATACTGGAGCCCTTTTTAACACGCTTTTATTAGCTTGGCCTGTATCTATTTATGTATCTATATATCCTTGTATGTATGTAACGGAATGTGGAGTGGAGCCAAGAGTCCAGGTAATGCAGAGCTCCGAACTCCGTTGCACCTTTTGAAGCATTTTAAGATAGGTTCTTTTAGCTAGTGCAGGCCAGCAGACCAAGGCACCATAGAGAAGAGTCGGGCGCACAATGGCTGTGTAAATCCAGTAGGTCACCTTAGGGGAGAATCCCCATTAGGTGCCAATTGCCCTCTTGCAGGTGAACAGATCTGCTTCTGCCTTCTTGGATCGCTCCACTATATGGTCACTCCATAATAGCTTCCTATCTAGAACGACTCCCAAATACTTGACTTGATCGCTAAACGCTAAGAACGTACCTCCAATTTTTGGCGGTGTAAGATTTGGTACTTTGTACCTCCTCGTGAAGAGGACAAGCTCGGTTTTATCCGGGTTGACTTCCAAACCTGTGGCGGTTTGCACTCCTGGAGCAGCTCCAGGATGTCAGCTGGGTCCGTTGGCGTCACTGGAACCCAGGCTCTAGTCCTTGGTCGTGAGGGGATATCACGCGCCTCCACTACCTTGAGGCGCGCGCCCGGATATACCAACCCTATCAGCGCGACGGCAGTCCTATAGAGGTTTACCGACCTAGCGTCGTCACAGGCAATTAGCTTGACATTGCCCTGGAACCAGCCTGCATTGGTGTAAGATGGCGCTGGACCAGGGTTGTCTTTCTTAATCTTAACGGCCACCGTAGCGAGCGCGGCCTCGATCCACTTCCACTGTTGTCTCGGGATCCTGTCATCTTCGCTGCTCTCGTCTATAATGCCACTGCTCTGCCGACCCTTGGCAATTTCGGCGAAAGACCGCGTCCAGCCTCCCTGCGTCTTGGCCCTTTTCGGTGCCGTGGGGGTGGATTCATCCATGGACCGCTGGCGTTTCAAGATTTCATCACTCTCGACTAAAACTTTTAAAATTAAAAATAAATAATAGTTTGAAAAAACTAAAAAAACACGCTTTTATAGCTAACCGAACTAAAAAATAGAAAATAATTTCCAATTAAAAAGTGTTTATATAACATTAGTAGAAGGTCAACCAATCATTTATAGTTAATCACTTCAAAATGAAATTATAATAAGATTTAAGTTATTAACAGAATAATGCTAATAAGTGCTTGATATTTAATGTTACAATCATTCTATTGGCAACTAACTATCTGACAGGAAAGATATGAAATGTAGTCAAATGCACCCCACGCTTTTTAATCTGAGTTAAATTATTCTGTTAATAACCAAAATTTTATTATAATTTTATTTTGAGGTGATTAACTATAAATGATTGTTTGACCTTCTACTACTGTTACATGAACTCTTTATAATTGAAAATTATTTTCTATTTTTTAGTTCCGTTAGCTATAAAAGCGTGTTTTTTTAGTTTTTTTTAAATTATTATTTATTAACGCGCTTTTATTAGCTTGGCCTGTATCTATGTAACGGAATTTTTTAGCTTAATTTTCACCGGTTTCTAGAAGTCTGATTAATTTGAAACTTTGCATACGTATCAAGGACCGATGACAATGCATTAATGTGATGGTGGGGTGACATAAGGTCAACGGCCATAAGGTCAATTGGCCTTATTACCACTTTGATTGGCCATAAGTTTGACTTAAACTTTTCACACGTATCAAGGCACGATGACAATGCATTAATGTGATGGTGTGGTGACATAAGGTCAACGGCCATAAGGTCAATTGGCCTTATTACCACTTGGAATGGCCATAAGTTTGAATGAAACTTTGCACACGTATCAAAGCTCGATGACAATGCATTAATGTGATGGTGTGGTGACATAAGGTCAACGGCCATAAGGTCAATTGGCCTTATTACCACTTTGAATGGCCATAAGTTTGATTGAAACTTTGCACACGTATCAAGGCTCGATGACAATGCATTAATGTGATGGTGGTGTGACATAAGGTTAACGGACATAAGGTCAATTGAATTTATGGCCACCCCAAATGGCCATAGATTAGAAACCTTCCACATAATGCGAAAAACGCATTCCTTTATTAATGATAGAAGTGGATGCATGGCACATCTACGAAAGACCATACTGGAGCCCTTTTTAACACGCTTTTATTAGCTTGGCCTGTATGTAACGGAATCTGTTAGCTTAATTTTCCCCGGTTTCTAGAAGTCTGATTAATTTGAAACTTTGCATACGTATCAAGGACCGATGGCAATGCATTAATGTGGCACTGCGGTGACATAAGGTCAACGGCCATAAGGTCAGTTGGCCTTATTATCACTTTGAATGGCTATAAGTTTGATTGCAACTTTGCACACGTATCAAGACTCGATGAAAATGCATTAATTTGATGGTGCGGTGACATAAGGTCAACGGCCATAAGGTCAATTGGCTTTATTACCACTTTGAATGGCCATAAGTTTGATTGAAACTTTGCACACGTATCAAGGCTCGATGGCAATGCATTAATGTGATGGCGTGGTGACATAAGGTCAACGGCCATAAGGTCAGTTGGCGTTATTATCACTTTGAATAGCCATAAGTTTGATTGAAACTTTGCACACATATCAAGGCTCCATTACAATGCATTAATGTGATGGTGCGGTGACATATTACCACTTTTAATGGCCATTAGTTTGATTGAAACTTTGCACACGTATCAAGGCTCGATGACAATGCATTAATGTGATGGTGTGGTTACATAAGGTCAACGGCCATAAGGTCAATTAGCCTTATTATCACTTTGAATGGCCAAAAGTTTGATTGAATCTTTGCACACGTATCACGACTGGATGGCAATGCATTAATGTGATGGTGCGGTGACATAAGGTCAATTTGCCTTATTACCACTTTGAATGGCCATAAGTTTGATTGAAACTTTGCACACGTATCACCGCTCGGTGACAATGCATTAACGTGATGGTGTGGTGAAATAAGGTCAACGGCCATAAAGTCAATTGGTGTTATTACCACTTTGAATGGCCATAAGTTTGATTGAAACTTTGCACGCGTATCAGGGCTCGATGACAATGCATTAATGTGACGGTGTGGTGACATAAGGTCAACGGCCATAAGGTCAGTTGGCCTTATTAACACTTTGAATGGCCATAAGATTGATTGAAGCTTTGCGCACGTATTATGGCTCAATGACAATGCAATAATGTGATGGTGGGGTGACATAAGGTTAACGGGCATAAGGTCAATTGAACTTATGACCACCCCAAATGGCCATAAATTTGAAACCTTGTACATGATGCGAAGAACGCATTCCTTTATTAATGATAGAAGGGGATGCATGGCACATCTACGAAAGAGCATACTGGAGCCCTTTTTAACACGCTTTTATTAGCTTGGCCTGTATCTATCTATATATCTATGTATCCATTTATGTATGTAACGGAATGCGGAGTGGGGCCGAGATTCCCGGTAATGCAGAGCTCCGAACTTCGTTGCACCTTTTGAAGCATTTTAAGATAGGTACTTTTAGCTAGTGCAGGCCATCAGACCAAGGCACCATAAAGAAGAATCGGGTGCACAATGGCTGTGTAAATCCAGTAGGTCACCTTATGAGAGAATCCCCAGGAGGTACCAATTGCCCTCTTGCAGATGAACAGCTCTGCCGCTGCCTTCTTGGATCGCTCCACTATATGGTCACTCCATAATAGCTTCCTATCCAGAATGACTCCCAAATACTTGACTTGATCGCTAAACGCTAAGAACGTACCCCCAATTCTTGGCGGTGTAAGATTTGGTACTTTGTACCTCCTCGTGAAGAGGACAAGCTCGGTTTTATCCGGGTTGACTTCCAAACTTGTGGCGGGTTGTACTCCTGGAGCAGCTCCAGGATGTCAGCTGGGTCCGTTGGCGTCACTGGAACCCAGGCTCTAGCCCTTGGTCTTGAGGGGATATCACGCGCCTCCACTACCTTGAAGCGCGCGCTCGGATATACCACCCCTATCAGCGTGACGGCGGCCCTATAGAGGTTTACCGACCTGGCGTCGTCACACGCAATTAGCTTGACATTGCCCTGGAAATACATTGCATCGGTGTCAGATGGCGGTGGGCCAGGGTTGTCTTTCTTAATCTTAACGGCTACCGTAGCGAGCGCGGCCTCGATCCACTTCCACTGTTGTTTCGGGATCCTGCCATCTTCGCTGCTCTCGTCTATAATGCCAATTATCTGCCGAACCTTGGCAATTTCGGCGAAAGACCGCGTCCAGCCCCCCTGCGTCTTGGCCCTTTTCGGTGCCGTGGGGTTGGATTCATCCATGGACCGCTGGCGTTTCGAGGATTCACCACTCTCGACTAAAACTTTTAAAATTACTTGAACTAAAAAATTAAAAATAAATAATAGTTTAAAAAACTAAAAAAACACGCTTTAGTAGCTAACCGAACTAAAATATAGAAAATAATTTTCAGTTAAAAAGAGTTTATATAACAGTAGTAGAAGGTCAAAACATCATTTATAGTTAATCACCTCAAAATAAAATTTAAGTTATTAACAGAACTATTTAATTCACATTAAAAAGCGTGGGGTGCTTGATATTGAATGTTACAATCATTCTATTGGCAACTATCTGAGGGGAAAGATATGAAATGTAGTCAAATGCACCCCACGCTTTTTACTGTGAATTAAATTGTTCTGTTAATAACTTAAATTTTATTATAATTTTTTTTTGAGGTGATTAACTATAAATGATTGTTTGACCTTCTAGTACTGTTATATAAACTCTTTTTAACTGAAAATTATTTTCTATTTTTTAGCTCGGTTAGCTATAAAAGCGTGCTTTTTTAGTTTTTTAAACTATTATTTATTAACACGTTTTTATTAGCTTGGCCTCTATCTATGTAATGGAATCTTTCAGCTTAATTTTCACCGGTTTCTAGAAGTCTGATTAATTTGAAACTTTGCATACGTATCAAGGACCGATGACAATGCATTAATGTGATGGTGTGGCGACATAAGGTCAACGGCCATAAGGTCAATTGGCCTTATGACCACTTTGAATGGCCATAAGTTTGATTGAAATTTTGCACACGTATCGAGGCTCGATGACAATGCATTAATGTGATGGCGTGGTGACATAAGGTCAACGGCCGTATGTTCAATTGGCCTTATTACCACTTTGTATGGCCATAAGTTTGATTGAAACTTTGCACATGTATCAAGGCTCGATGACAATGCATTAATGTGATGGTGTAGTGACATAAGATCAATGGCCATAAGGTCAATTGGCCTTATTTCCACTTTGAATGGCCATAAGTTTGATTGAAACTTTGCACACGTATCAAGGCTCGATGACAATACAATAATGTGATGGTGGGGTGACATAAAGTTAACGGACATAAGGTCAATTGAACTTATGACCACCCCAAATGGCCATAGATTTGAAACCTTGCACATAATGCGAAAAACGCATTTCTTTATTAACACGCTTTTATTAGCTTGGCCTGTATCTATGTAACGGAATTTTTGAGCCTAATTTTCACCGGTTTCTAGAACCCTGATTAATTTGAAACTTTGCACGCGTATCAAGGACCGATTACAATGTATTAATGTGATGGTGTGGTGACATAAGGTCAACGGCCATAAGGTCAATTGGCCTTACTACCATTTTGAATGGCCATAAGTTTGGTTGAAACTTTGCACACGTATCAAGGCTCGATTACAATGTGATGGTGGGATGACATAAGGTCAATTGATGACCATCCCAATGGCCATAGATTTGAAACATTGCACATAATGCGAAAAACGCATTCCTTTATTAGTGATAGCAGTGGATGCATGGCATATCTACGAAAGAGCATACTGGAGCCCTTTTTTTTTATTAATTAACACGTTTTTATTAGCTTGGCCTGTATCTATCTATGTATGTATGTATGTAACGGAATATTTGAGCTTAATTTTCACCGGTTTCAAGAAGTCTGATTAATTTGAAACTTTGCATACGTATCAAGGACCGATGACAATGCATTAATGTGAAAGTGTGGTGACATAAGCTCAACGGCCATAAGGTCAATTGGCCCTATTACCACTTTGAATGGCCATAAGTTTGATTGAAACTTTGCACACGTATCAAGGCTCGATGACAATGCATTAGTGTTATGGTGAGGTGACATAAGGTCAACGGCCATAAGGTCAATTGGCCTTATTACCACTTTGAATAGCCATAAGTTTGATTGAAACTTTGCACACGTATCAAGGCTCGATGACAATGCATTAAAGTGATGGTGTGGTGGCATAAAGTCAACGGCCATAAGGTCAATTGGCCTTATTACGACTTTGAATGGCCATAAGTTTGATTGAAACTTTGCACAGGTTTGGTTTTTTCATTGTCGTTTTTTTTATTATTTTTGAGTAAAAATCTTAGCATTTCGGGGAAAAAAGATTGAAATTTTCCTTGACATGAAGGTTGTATTTAGAGCTTCGTTCAATGTATATTTCGTCAAAAAATTTTACAGGAATAAAAAAAACATAAGCGAAACCTATACAAATTATAGCCAGGGACCAGAGCAGTTATTCCTTTTGTTATAAAAGTTCTTCAGAAAAAATGTTGGTATGGCCTAGAAGGTTCAATCTGGTCATATTAAATCGTTCCCGACATGGTCGAGCTTGTACCTTAATGGTGCTTGTTACCGGAACATACCGGATGTTTATCCGGTAAAGGACCATCACCATCGATAACACTCCCTGGAACCTTCGGGGATTTTCTTTATCGCTGCAACAACAACAACAGTTGGTTATGTTTTTTCGATAACAAGTTTGTAGTGCTAGAAGCAAAAATTTTAAAATGTCCCTACAGGTTTCAAATCCAGAAATTTACGAGAATGGATTTGTAAAAAATTCCCTTCATTTTGATGAACCGTATCTTAGTTATGGGGTCGTACTTTTATTCTGTTAATAAAAAATATAAGTCTGGATTTAAATTTTATTTTCGGACTTATAAAATAACAATTTTTGTTGTGTCGATTCGAACCCGCGGACTTATAAAATAAATAACCGGATTTGATTTTTTTGTGTGGATTTTTTTGAAAAATTATGCATGATTCGTCACGAAAATGCTATGGGTATCCCCGGAATCCCATACACTTTCACCAAGGAAAAGTTTTTAACCTGCCTTTTTCGAGTCAAGAAAAAAAAACCTATTAAAACGATCCTTAATTTCTTAGTTTTATGTCAAAAACTAATTCTGTGTAATAGGGAAATAAAAAATCTATTGTGGATTTTTTAATAACTATAATAATTATACCTCCTTGCTACTTTTTTAAAATGTTCTTATAAATCGGCGATTCTGCTGATTCTCGAACAACGTAGTGAATTATTTCGAGCCTCAAAGGTGTATCGCAAATAATATGTCTCGTCGACAAGCATCGGTACAATTCAGGTACGCAACATCTAAGCCCAGAAGAATTAGGCAAGGGGTACCACAGGGTGGTGTCCTATCCTCGCTTCTGTTTAACTTCTATATATCGAAGCCACTGACTGCACGATAATGGCTACAGGTCCCGGGCCACCCATCGATGAGATAGGTAATAAAATAAACAACTATCTCCTGATCTCTCCAGTTATTTCGCTTCGCACACCCTGACATTGTCACCGACCAAATCATCGGCGACTTTATTTATAACATGGATGCGCCAAATGTTGACCATATTGAACATCCACGTCAATGGCGTCACGCTACCGTCTGTCTTACACCCAAAATTCCTGGGTGTGACGTTCGATCAGCACTTAAATTTTGGAGAGCAAGCAACCGCAATTATTCCTCAAATCCATAGCCGTAATAAACTCCTCAAATCTCTTGCCGGCGTCACTTGGGGTAAAGATAAAAAACGCTCATTACCACTTACAAAGCAATTGGCCAGCCGATAGCATGCTACGCGTCCCCGATGTGGTCGCCAAGCCTAAAGACTACTCAGTGGAAGAGGCTACAGGCCTGCCAAAATACTGCCTTCAGAACCGCCTCGGGTTGTCCTCTGTCCCGGAACACCATTTGCATAATGAGGCGAGAATACTCCCCATCAGGGAGGGAAATGAGATGCTAACCAAACAGTTCCAGTTGAATACCCAGAAACATGGGCAGCCCAACAGACATCTGATTGATGAGCCAATACCGTCGAGGGGCTTAAGAACTCAACTCCGTAAGCATTATGAGGAAATACGGCATCTGAAAACACAGCCGTATGAAGCCAAAAGACACAAGTAGGTCCTCAGTGAGCTGCACAAACAGGCGTTGGACATCTATGCCAGGAATTGCCCGGTGAATCCAGTACTCGAAGAACAATACCCAAAACTTGCAGAAGAGGAACGCACACTCCCAATGGAAACGCGAGTCACTCTAGCTCAACCTCGATCTGGATGCTGTAACAGGTTAAACTCCTACCTATCCAGAATCAACTCCGACATACCAAACATATGTCCTGTTTCTACCATGACACCAACCATCTCTTCAATTGTATTGTGGAAACAACGCCTCTAACACCGCTCTAATTATGGCCCACCCCTGTTGAAACAGCAAGTTTCCTTGGACTTCCGTTAGAGGATATTGACGAAAATTTGTGATCGGTCGCACAAATCAGTTCACAGCCTCGTTTGCCTAGGCAAAGTACTCGCTTTTTCGATAGTGCAAAAAAGAACCTCTTTGCTACCTAAAACAATGTTGTGGTTTTAGCAGCCATTTGTCGTGGTACAATTTTTGAAGACCGTATTATCGAAGAATTACAAGTTACGCGGTGGTGACTCCCTATTTGCGTGGAGTGTCAGCATGGTTAAACCCAACGAGAACTACATGCTAAGCATTTCGTTGCAGTTTTTAGTTTAAAGATCAGATATGCTGCAAGCTTACCCCTGTGCTTTCATGAGTTGTTTGCGTTACCATAGATACATCACGTTAAAAGTCTCAAAAAAAAAACGTTACAGTATTAACTTAATATAACAAAGAACCTCTATAAAGAACTGTTACACTTTGATTTAGCCTAATATCTAGTCTGAATAAAAATTATGTAACCACGTCAGCTCTTGAACTATTTCACAACGTACAAAACACACCTCCCACTTACCCACCATCACAGATCTCATCAAATGCCAACATAATAATTTGCAAATTTTCCAATACCAAACGTTTTTTCACAGTCAAGCTTATCGTATCATCAAGGTAATTCAACACCGAGAGTATATTAATTCATTCTCATAGGCGCTTCCCATGACATAGATAAGACATAAATCCACATTACTCTTATAGACGCAGGTTGAGCCATCCAACATATTAATTTCCGTATTGGAACGATGTGTTTTATTGAAAAGATTCTTTTCAAAAGCTTTTTGTTCTTTCACAGTTGGGAGGACGTTTTTGTCATAGTACTTGGCCAAAAGGCGATTGCCATCTGTTTAGGCCTATAGCTAAAACTTTTAAACTTCGCCGGTCGCCCTCGTAATTTGTTTAGTTAACATTAGCGGTCGAACTTTATGCTAGCTATGTTAAATCATCGCTGGAAGAAATAAACAGTTCGACCGGTAAAATTGGCAAGATCAAATCCTGCATTCGGGCACTTGTTTTAAAACTTCAACGCAGCGAGACGTGTTCCAGCCAGATCCAGCAATTAGAGGTAATCTGTTAAATACATACATATATATATATATATATTAATTATTGAATTTGACCGAATACTTGAAAATAAAGTAACTATTAATATTAAATATTAATACTGCAATTTTCTTTTCATTTCATTTTGGTTGAACTAAATACTTGTCCGAGCGCTGCGTCCGGTCAAGACACCATCATTGTCCATGATGCACATGCCTTTGATGAAATTTAATGTCGGCCCTGGAACTCTATGCCAGAATTGTCCAGCGAACCCCGTTCTTAAAGTTAAATAACCTGAACTCGCAGAGAAGGAAAACAGAAGGGAGACGCGAAACACTCACTCAACTTCAATCTGAATACCTGTTACATTTTAAACTCTTACTTATCCAGAATGAACCCCGACATACAACTTGAAGCAATTTTATAATGAAGTTCGAACACAAAATCTTGAAAAAATTTTATAAATTATGTATATCGGCAAAAACTTCAGCTTATATCCCACTCAGCATTTAAGTGTATAAATTTGGAGTACTTTTGATCATGACAAAAATATTACCAGGTAAACCCGGTGAGGCAAAAAAAAAAAAATTTGAATTCTCACATTTTTATTTTGGTAATTCTATACGAAAGCATGACACTGCTAATACGCGTCCCCCGAAAATTTAAGGTCGTTCAAAAGATATTAACGAAAACCCGAAAAATTACCCACGGGTCCCTCCGAAACCGGGGGTGGGATCCACAGTATTTTTGCGCAGAACACCTTGCTGCATTGGCGGCCTTCGGCTGCAATTATAAAAAATTACCCTGGGTGGGTCCAACACCGGTTTGGAGCCCAAAACAATATCCGCACAAAACACTTATGTTCACAATTTTTTTTTGTGGGTACTCCAACATTACAACAATCACATGAAAATCGCCAAATTTAACTGCAAATATCTCCGGAGAGAGATACAATTTTTATTTCGATATTTTTGGACGCAGTGTCATGCTGTCGTATAGAATTACCTTTATTTTTTATTATCTTTTTTTTCATAACAAAAAATAATTAACAGATATATATTTTTTTTAAATGTTATTCATTTGAATGTTTTTGGTAACGTTGTGGAAGGACAACAAGAGAGGAAACATTTGGCTGGAACTTCTAGAAGTAACGTAGCTTTTTCGGGCTTTTTAATGTCGTCGCTACTGAAATGCTTACGTTATTAGAAAAATGAAGAACCCCAGCATGCCACTCGCACTTGGTGAAAAGATAAAATCAAAGCTGCTAACGAAGTATAAAGCAATTAACCGAGCGATTTTGTGTTAGCCGTTGCCAATATAGACTCCCGACCTACACTACTCTCACTGGAGTAAGTGCAGGCCTCTAAAGAAGGAAATGGGGTGCTTACCAAGCAGCTAAATGGCTTCCAAATGGAGCATCTAAGCGAACTGCTAGATGCAGCTCAATGAACCCTATTATTAAAAACGTGTATTAAGGCATAGCAAAAGAAGAATGGAAACGCGTCACCCCAGTCGATGAAGGCTTCTTGCATCAGAATTTTACCTTCAGACTTGGGGTCAAAAATTCAGCCCCAACGAATCGGTTATTGCGAGGATGTTTATTATCTTTGGCAATTGTTGTGTTACTACTATTACAATGGCTCGGTTTTTACAGCCAGCAACACATTTTCCATCCGTAGAGGATTGTTGCCAAAAAAAAAAAATTACAATTACCAGCAAATGGTACACAACACTCGAAAGCACCACCACAAATCTAAAAGAAGCTGGGAAGAAGATATGAACATAGCCATAAAACCGATTTGTGAATGATTCAAAACACTTTTCCATTTATTTTGTATAACATTTTGTCAGGCACATGTTTGTTTTATTTCATTATTCAATTAATGTTTTTCAATCAATTGTTGTTTTTTTTTTTTCAATTAATGAAATAATAAACACTTCACTTAACAACAGTATTAAAATCTATTGATTTACACCTGCAATATTGTCAGCTCGTTAAAACGATGTTCTTCCGAAAAAATTGCAACGCAAAATTTTCCGAAATAACAAAAGTAATAAGTGGCTATACTGGCTACGTATTAGGCTTGACAATCTCAGTGAATACGTAGTGACTACGTAAGAGGACAAACGCGAATACGTAAGAAGTTATAAAATACAAATTCTGGGTGAATGTGAGTGAATGTGATGCGAACATTCACGGTGACATACATAATACGGGCCTTAGTGATACTCACATCACTAATCTGATACTAAGTAAATAAAGCCACAACAACAATAAAACAAGCAGTCACTTGTATCTACATAAACGAATCAATCATTATGTCTACACATATGTACGTATACGCAGCAGGGAGAAACGCACAAGCACATTCATCTGAGATACTTACAAAAGTAGGCAATCATTTGTGCAAGTATCACTCACATATACACGATCTGTAGTTTATAGCTGGTAAGCAAGTAGTAAATTCTAGAAGAAGATACGCCTCGAAGTATGCGAACGAGATATCACAGGGTACAAAAGGAATTAAAGCTGAGTAAGCAGGAATCAGTTTGATTTAACCGCGCTATTGGTTGCGTAGTATAACTGTTATTGTGAAGTAATCTAATAAAGACCATTTTGCATTATTGAATATTGGAGTTATCTATTCAACAGTTTAGCGATACGAACGTTAATAGAAGGTTGCAAATAAGCGGAATTGCACTAAACTCGTTACAATAATGTAATTACCAAGCACGTAAGCATGGGGATGAAAGGGCTTACGTATAAAACACATGAAATTGCATTTAGATAGGTTTAATGACATGATGTTCGCTTTGCACCATTCAACTAGGTTATTTAGATCTGACTGAAGAAGTGCTCTACAATCTGGTGAGCTGATAGGCATAATAAGTTTGACGTCATCCGCATACATCAATAGCTTGCAGTGCTTCAAAACACTTGGTAGGTCGTTAATGAAAAGTAGGAATAACACTGCACCAAGTTGACTACCTTGCGGAACACCAGAAGTGACATTAACAAAATGAGACCAACTATTTTTAAATATAACGGTTTGCTTTCTTCCATATAAATAAGAAGAGATCCAAGAAAGAAACAAAGGTGGAAAGCCCAGTTGACCAAGTTTGTACAAGAGTAAGCTATGAGAGACTTTATCAAAAGCCTTGCTAAAATCAGTGTAAATTACATCAGATTCACAATTAAACTTGAAGCTGTTGGATACAAGGGTTGTGAACTCGAGCAAATTAGTCGATATCCCCTTATAAAAGCCATGTTGTGACAAGTCAATCACCGAAGATACACTATGCGCTAGTTGCTTAGTGATTATTGACTCGAAAATCTTTGGAACAACACTCATTTTGGCAATCCCCCTATAATTTCTGACACAGGATCTGCTACCACTTTTATAGAGAGAAATTATAAAAGACTCCTTCCACTGCCTGGGAAACATCCCTCCCTTGTTTCACGGAAGCGTTAAACAGAGAAGTTAAAGGTTTATAAAGGTATAGAGCACATGTTTTAAGCACAACTGATGGAATTTGGTCAGGTCCGGCAAAATAGGCAACCTTCTGTTTTTCTAGATGCCATAAAACATCCTCCGCGCAAATACTAGGGACGGACACTGAATTCAGCAGATACAGTCTAAATGGGTAATGCGAAGGCACCGAATCAGATGTATTAGAGTAATTTGATTGGAAGAAATCAGTAAACATATTAGCAATAACGGAATTGTCGTTAGAAATAATATCGTTAAACTTCATGGTAGAAGGAAGTCCTTTAATTTTTCTTTTTGAGTTAACGAAGCTGTAAAATGATTTAGGTTTGCACAAAATTTGATTTTTAATCCTATCAATATAAACTTTATAGCAACTCCTGTTTAACGAGTTGTACTTATGACGTAAAACAGCATAAGTAGCATAGGCAGTCCTGGCTCCTGAATGTTTGTATCGCTTAAACGCGCGTCTTACGATTTTTAAGACGTTTGAGCTCTTTAGTGCTCCATGCAATTGAGAGAAGTAGCTGTAGAGATATTTGCTAGCGGTATGCATTTATGATATATGCTAGCGGTATGCATTTATGAAGTAAGACGAAGAGTACATTGCTAATGTGACATGACCTTTCCTCAATATTACCGGTGTAATCGGGCCAGGTTATTTTTGACAATTCACTGATTAGCGCAGACCAATTAGCTTTCTTGAACAAAAACCGTCGAGATGTCTCTCTCACGACCTTCTGAATTTGACTAGGAAGCCTATACGATTAAATAAATAAATAAAGAGCAAGAGCTGGATGATAAACATCTTCAGGCAATACAAATGGATCACATCTATGAACGGAGCAATTCAAGGTGTCGTCTGTGAATATCAAATCTAGACATTTCCCGTATTTGTTACGCACATTGTTTAATTGATAAAGTCCTGCATCCGCAAGCTCATTTAAGAACTGAAAGAATATATCCCGTGAAGAAGTAGGGACCATTAACGCATCGACAAAACACCAAGACGCGCAAGGTAGATTAAAGTCGCCAAGCAATAAGATAGAATTAGAGGAACTAGCCATAGAAACAACTGATTTCACTAAAGAGGAATATCTCAAATAAATGGAAATATCCGATTGGGGTGGTATATAGGTGGCAATAAAATATTTAAACGTTGTGAAGAATTTCACATGCATGCAAAGAAACTCGATATCAACAGAGTCAGCAAAATGCACTTCCTCTGCAGAAAACTGGTGTGAACGGCAATCAGCACGCCACCACCAATTCTGTCCAGTCGGTCTTTTCTGAAAATCTCAAGCGATTCGGATAATATTTCGGAGTTAAAAACAGTTCGCTTCAACCATATCTCAGTAAACACAAACACGTCATAATAAGTACCATGACTCTTGAGAAAAGTAACCGTTAGTTTAGTGTTCAACCCCCTAACGTTTTGATAAAAAATATTAAAAAAAGAGTCAGTTAAATTAGACATATAATTTAAATTAGACTTATGAGTATCCAAGAAAGAAGTAGTGTTAAGAACAGCTGTCTCACTTATTGCTCTGCCACAGGTGAGACTGGTTTTTGAAAAAACTCGAACGGCCGAATTTTGACATTCGTCGGCCAAAGCTCTGGGTCCAGCATTTTGTCCGCATCAGCCGATGGAAGTCCGATTTTAAAGTTGACTCTACTTATCGATTCTATCGCCACATCCTTCTGACTAATTTATGGCATGAAATGAATTTTGACTGTATATTAGCTTGCTTGGTTATATAAGCAGATATATCAGTTGACTGAGCAGAAGGCTTGAATGAGCTCACATGAAACCATTTGAGTTGAACAGCAACATCAAGCCCACAACTTGTATTTGGGCCTACAACTACGCTACGTGGTTTGCTATTTATATATTTTTTTGACTGATTTGCGTTCTTTTTTGATACACGCATTGCGTTGACGGGGTTAGCGGCAGCGTTATTGGTGTTGGCGATAGCAGAATTGTCAGCAAAAGCATTGGCGTGAGCAGCAACTGCATTACTAGCTACAGTAGATTGTGCACGAGCATAAACGCTGGTGGTATCAGATGGGGACAGAACAACAGACGCATACATAAGGAGACATGGGCGTAGCAAGAGTTGTTGATGTCGAAGATTTTGCATTATTGGCTGTCAGTACCACTGATCCAGGCATAGGAGTGGTAAGCGGAGGAGCAGCAGTGTGCGAACGGTGAGAAGTGGGTAAAATCGAATTGAATTATAACATTAAATTGGAAAACACTTAACTTTTTAAAATGGGTGTGGCACCGCCCCTTTTATGGCTAAGCAATTTTCTATGCTTCGGGAGCCATAACTCGAAGAAAAATTAACACATGGTAATGAAATTGTGTACACATATTTTCCTTAAAGCAGATAATATTTCTAGTAAAAATGGACGGGATCGGTTAAAGACCACGGCAACTTAGATATAACACAAGTTTAGAAGGGTCGTAGACTAGAATAATAAGCTATAACTTAGCAAAAAATAGTTTTGAATCAATGATATTTCGCTTATTAAGTTTTACTGTAAGAGGAAATGGGGAGGCATTTTCTTTTAAACGGGTGGTGCCACGTGTTATGTAGAGAAGTAATTTATCTAAAATGAAATATACAACGGAAGCTCACGCTGAGTATATAATGTTCGGTTGCACCCGAACTTAGACACCTTTACTTGATGTATCTGCTAACGATACTGCTGACGTCACCCCAGTGAAAGCCTCTACGAGTACGTCAGAAGGCAATTTTGAGTGGATCACTGTGGACAAATACAAAAACAAAAATTAGAAGAAGAACACTCAGTAAAATAAAACAATCAACCAAAATAAACAATTGTTGTTGGTAAAAGCTTAAAAGTAGATTTGGATGTTGTGCGACGTGACGTCGTGAGGAGAATTAAATGGTTTCAAATATTATCATTTATGCACACCTTAACCGAAGAAAACAACATAGATTGCGTTGCTCTACATGCTGCTCTTGATAAAAGCCAACTTACTTACTTACTTAATTGGCGCTTAACCGTCTAAACGGTTATGGCCGTCCAACAAGGCGCGCCAGTCGCTCCTTCGCTCCGCCAACCGGCGCCAATTGATCACACCAAGGGAGTTTAAATCGTTTTCCACCTGGTCCTTCCAACGGAGTGGGGGCCGCCCTCTACCTCTGCTTCCATAGGCGGGTTCCGATAGAAACACTTTCTTGATGTAGGTGTGACCAAGTGGCGCCGGTTGGCGGAGCGAAGGAGCGACTGGCGCGCCTTGTTGGACGGCCATAACCGTTTAGACGGTTAATCGCCAATTAAGTAAGTAAGTATACGAAAGAGGACAGCGTTTGTTACTGCAAAGACATTGCTGGTCTATTCAAACAGTTTGGTGAACCATATGATTCAAAAGAGTGGCAATTGTTCATAGACGGCAATAAATTATGTTTAAAGGCCGTACTATTGCATATCGGCAACCAAAAGCCATCTATCCCGATCGCGCATGCAGTAAATACGAATGAAGCGTATGAGATAATGCAAAAATTGCTCAAATTAATCAAATACGAAGAACATGATTGGAAAATATGTGCCGATCATAAAGTCGTTGGAATGCTATGTGGTCTACAAAGTGGATACACAAAATACTGTTGCTTTCTATGCAAATGGGATAGCCGAGCTCGTCAAGAACACTACATCATAAAAGCCAACTAACTTGCTATAAATTGGTAAAAAAAGGTGTTGATCAAAAAACCCTTCAATGGATTAATTTCAAGCTTGGCGTTCCAATCACAGTTTCTGACACCCTTTTTAAATCAGAACTCTGGCCAGCTAATGTCACAGTACGACTTTTTGGTTCCTTTCGTGCGAAACAGGCGGCCTCCTGATAATGTAGCTGTGTCAAATTCGGCTAAAGAAAGCATAAAAATATACTTTCAAACTATGTCTGGCCTTCGGACCAAATGTTCGGCTGTATATATATATGTATATTTTTGACTTAGATTACGATATATTCGTGTTTGTGGAATCTTGGCTGAATGATAACTTCTTTGATAGCGAAATTTTTTATCCTAATCTTTATGACGTATTTCGTAAAGACCGCGAGCCTGTTAAAACTGATTGCCTCCAAGGCGGTGACGTTTTTATTGCTGTTCGGAGATAATTCCGGGCGGCATTGTCAACACTCACCAACTCGGATACAATCATTGACCAGCTATGCGTACGTGTGCATAATTCGTCTGATATCTTGCATGTTTGTTCCTCGTATATTCCACCGAATAGTGCAGATGGTTTATACTTTGCACATGCTGACAACTTTGTTTCATTAGCATCAAATATTGTTGGTGACAACCATCTTTGTGTCACCGGGGATTTTATTTATGCCATTTAAATTGGTTCCGAATTGATAACACGGATGCACTAATGTGAACTCTTCAGCCGAAATTCACTTTATCGATAATATTTAAAGCCCTGAATTAGTTCAAAGTAATCATTTCTATAATTGTTTAAATAGAATTCTAGATTTGGTATTCATTTCTAATAATGTTCATTACACTTTGTCGAAATGCATTACACCAATCCCCCAAACCGATAAGCATCACGTTCCTCCTTCTCTGTAGTTGGAGTTTTATGATTTTGCCGACGTTACTCCTAAGGCTGGTATAAAATTTAACTCTAGCGCTTGTGACGTATCCATTTTTAATGAAATTTTGTCAAGCATTGATTGGTGCGATGCTTTCTGTGGCAAAGATGTAACATCATGTTATACATATTTTAAAAATCAGGTTTTTGAGTTGTGCTTGCAGCACGTTCCTATTCAGGCCCGCCGCTGACAGTTCTTTGACTGCGTGCAAATACCGATAATGGCGCCCTTTGATTACATATAGTCGCTCCCATGGAAGACTAACACGTTTCGGATTTTCTATGGTAGTGTTCTATGAGAAAAAACTGAAACGTGTTAGTCTTTCAAGGGACAACATTATACTAAGTTTTGCTTTAAAGATTTTTTTAAATTTTGTTCATCACAGAATATAAAAGAAAAGAAAGCTTAATAAATAGGTATAAAACATTTATTTTGATTGGGGTCTTAGGGCCGTTTTCACATTCTCCGGTTAACGCTAACTGGCAGTTTATCTGACATATAACCGGACGATTTCTGGTAAAGAAACTGTCAGTATATGTTTATTAAAATGTAAAACTTAAAACAATACATACATATGTATGTATACATATTACAAAAACTTAACTCTTCTTGCCTTTATATTTGCAAAATCTTCTATAAACTTTCGTGTATCCAAGCTGTCTAAAATTTCGTGTTCAATTGAAACTATGGCTAAATTATTTAGCCTCCGCTGGAGCATTGTTGATCTTAAATAATTTTTAATTTTGAAAAGGATCTTTCACCAGATGCAACTGAAACCGGCAGTGCAATTAATATTCTTAGCGCTATTGCTGTGTTCGGAATGAATTTCTGCAAAATGTATCTTTAATGCAACAATTTAAAGAGATCAACACCGTCAATGTCTGAATCACCACTTGAATCATTCTTTAGCTTGAGATTTAAATCTTTACAGTGTTTCATTAGCGCATCATTGGAGTAATTAAATAAATTATCTTTAAAAAGCCAAATAAGTCAGTAAACGTTTGTAATTCCTCGAATCTTTCCTTTACAGAAGTTATTGCTTGATCTAAGATTCTAAAACTTCATTTATTTGGGAACCAGCATCAACACTAGCAACAACATCAGCTCTGAAATCCAGCGAAGAATCAATCTTGCCAATAAATGCTACTTTGGACTAGATAGGCAATTGAAAAGTAAAGTCCTCTCTCGGCGAACGAAAATCATACTCTACAAGTCACTTATCGTACCCGTCCTGCTATATGGGGCAGAAGCATGGACCATGACAACAGCAGATGAAGCGGCTTTGGGAGTGTTCGAGAGAAAAGTTCTTCGAAAGATTTATGGACCTCTACGCGTTGGCGATGGCGCGTACCGAAGAAGATTTAATGATGAGCTGTACGAGCTATACGCAGACATCAACATAGTCCAGCGAATTAAAATGCAGCGGCTGCGCTGGCTAGGCCATGTTATGCGAATGAATGATGATGCTCCGGCCAAGAAAGTGTTTCTATCCGAACCCGCCTATGGAAGCAGAGGTAGGGGCGGCCCCCACTCCGTTGGAAGGACCAGGTGGAAAACGATTTAAACTCCCTTGGTGTGACCAATTGGCGCCGGTTGGCGGAGCGAAGGAGCGACTGGCGCGCCTTGTTGGACGGCCATAACCGTTTAGACGGTTAAGCGCCAATTAAGTAAGTAAGTAAGTAAGATTCTAAAAAAAACTTTACTTTATATTTAATTTTGGGGTCCATGATTACTTCATCATTCTGCTCATATTGAAATTGAGTTGGTTTTTTTCTTGGGCGAATGGTATTTACTGGTGGAAAATCTGTTTCAACATTAAGTTCTTGAGCCACTTTGGAAGCTTCTGCTAGAACAATTTGAAATTGTTCATCCGTGCGATATTCTGTGAACTTAGCAATCAATTTTATTATAAGATTTGAGCAGATTTGAGTATTCATTGTGGGACTCTGCATCGTTTTACACAAAGCATTAATTTCGTTTAAAATTTCGAACCAAATCACTACCGAGCAAATAAATCTATAATTTTGAATATTAAGAGCAAGCGAATGAGCTATATGAAATATATTGCAATCCCATTCTGAAGAATTACCAGATATTTCCAGCAAGGCGTCAAATATTTTTTCGAAGTGGTACCTTAAGGGCTTAACTTTTAATTTTAAATCTGGCAAATGTTTGCAAAGTATCGACCACCTTTTTGTTGATGATGAAAAGTAAACGTGAATTTCTTGAGTTATATTAAAGAAATTAACAGTTTCGTGTGTTATATTTGCGGCATCGTTCACTACCAAATTAAGGCTATGAGCCGAGCATGGGACATAAAATTCGCGGTTATTGATTTGCAAACTTTTTTTTGTAGTCCATTGCATATTAGAACCGTTATCATAACCTTGACCGCATAGGTTTTGAATGTTGAGATTTAATTGCGAAAATAAGTCCAAAACAAAATGGAATAAACCTTCACCTGTGGAGCTGTTGATCGGACAGAAGCCAACGATATTTTCACATATCTCAACATTATTGGTTTTGCGATTTAACAGAACATGCCTCATTACAACTGTAATTTGTTCCGTGTGACTTGCATCTGGTGGGCAGTCCTATATAATGGAGAAATATTTTGATTCCCTCACGTTGTTCAGTATATATTTTTCTATAGTCGTGCCGAGCATATCAATTATTTCATTCTGAATTTGATCTCCTAAATAGTGAGTCATACGACCTGAATCCAATTTTGAGGATTGAATTCTGTGAATATGTTCCCGTATTAGGTTATCAAAGGATGCTATCATTTCGATTGCTTTTAGAAAATTACCATTATCAGGTTCATAAATAAAATAAAACTTGATAACAGCTGTGATTCTTTCTAGCACGTCGCACCATTTTTTTTTTTTTTTTGCGGTTTCATAAAATCAAAAAAGGCAGTTCCACAGTTCCAAATAATGTATTCTACGATATCACATTTGCTAATAGCGCTGCAGATTCCGCTAATTTATTTGCCAATTTTTTTTTTGCTCCAACTCTGATCCCGTGAAATTGACAACGGTTTCACCTATATTTAAGAGCGGCAATAAAAACGATGTTCGCAATTATAGACCGATTTCAAAGCTATATTCGGTGTCCAAACTTTTTGAAGTTATTTTCAATGATATTTGCGGTTAAAAGTTTAATCACTATCAAGCAACACGGCTTCGTAGCAAATCATTCCACTGTAAGCAACCTAACAGTTTTAGTGAATACTGCATTTTTGCTTTTCAGAATATATTTCAAGTTGATACAATTTATACTGACTTCACGAAGGCATTCGACAAATTTCTCACACAATAGTTTTATTGAAGCTGGCTGCTATTGGCGCAATGGTGCTCAAATGGCGGACGAGGTGATACATGTGTACACAGATGGTTCCAAAGTAGTGGAAGGGGTAGGGTCTGCGGGATACATTGCTGATCAGGAAACAAACAGATCCTTCAAGCTGCCAGATTACTGTAGCGTTTTCCAAGGGGAAATATTAGCCGCAACCAAAGCGGTAGAAACACTGGAAGAGAATAGCTTACACTGCAACCGTGTTAACATTTATATTGACAGCCAAGCAACAATTAGGGCAATAATCTCGCATAGCACAGCATCTAAAATTGTGCTAGGGTGTAAGCAGTCTCTGGAAAGAATCAGGACAGGGAGAAGCATACATCTATATTGGGTCCCAGGGCATATGGGAATAGATGGGAATGAAAAACCAGATAAAAAAAAAAAAAATAAATGTAAGGCGCGATAACCTCCGAAGAGATCTAAGGCCGAGCTTCTCTTCCAATTTGCGTCGTGCTCCTCTTGATTTTCTCTACAAATTGGGCGGACGGGACCTACATGTTTTATGCCGACTCCGAACGGCATCTGCAAGGCAGATGAGTTTTCACTGAGAGCTTTTCATGGCAGAAATACACCCGGAGCGCTTGCCAGTCACTGCCGAGGGGCGACCTCGCTTAGAAAAATTTTACTCTAATTGAAAAACCTTATTTCTAAAATGTTGATGTTGCTTTGCCCGGGAGTTGAACCCAGGGCATACGGTGTGATAGGCGGAGCACGCTACCATCACACCACGGTGGCCGCCACAGATGGACTAGATAAAAAGGGCGCATCCCTTGAAGCCTGCTCCGTAGACTACCCAATTAAATTGGGCGAGATTAAGAGAAGGCGAGAGGTGTACATGATTGACTAAGCGGGAAAGGTGTGGATTCAAGCTCGGGGCTGTAAAGTGTCGAAGATTATGTGTAGGTCTTACAACCTTACACTAACAAAGTTGCTTTTATCATTAAAAAGATAGGACTGTAGGCTCATGACGGGTTTTCTGACTGGCGTCACATGCGTTTAAATTAGGCTTGGCCAGTGTTTGAGATTGGGAATAATTCCCCAGAAGCACCCCTCTGCTAGTGCACAAATACTGCGCCATTCTTATCATACATTTTCGCATATATTACATTGGTATAATATTATAAGTACTGCATAACATATTTTTCTATATTCCTCTGTACATATCTATCACAGTACAGTTAATTGCACTGAGAGTCGCGTCGTTTCAATACATATTTTACTTTTTCGCTTTGTCTCTCTAAACACAATGTACATAAATAATATATACATATAGCTTTAGCTAAGTCAATTCGACCTAACTGCATATCAAAAAGGGCATATAAAGTATATGCATCTTGTTTTAAGTTTAAGCACCGTTTTTATGTGAATTTGGTTTTTGGGAAAATAAAGGAGTTGCTGAAGACGTACAGGACAGTGAAGTCCAAGTGCAAATTGATCGTGTTCTTTTTAATATTATACATATTTTTAGTCCCTCCTGTGAGGAACCACGTTCACCTATATCATCAGCTTATATTTTATGGCCGCACTAAATTTACGTGCCTCAGCAAACTCGTCTATTGTGCGTCTTGGAAGGGACATCCAAGGTGAAAACTTCGATCCCGACGATGTGGAGTGTGAGGTGTTACTTGGCCGCGTAAACCAACATTTTGACGGGTTTGTACAGCATCACTTCGATTTAGTAGGCAAGGCCAAACAAAAGGAGGTTACAGCTCATGATGAATTATTTCCTACAACAGAGGAGCTGTACACTACAATATGTGTTGCTTTACAGAGTCGTTTAAAACCTCCTACTAATCAGGCTAATATGCGTCCTTAACAATTCCTCGTTTTGATGGGAAATCCACAATTTGGTTGGCTTTTAAGGATTTATTCGAAACTTTGGTACATAACCGATCCGGCTTGAACTCTGCCTTCAAACTAGGCAAGTTTCGTCAATGTGTTGACCAAGACAGGGTTCCCATGATTGGGGGATTGTATACTGCCGGCTACGATGAGGTGTGGTCAGAGTTAAAATGCCGTTATGACAATCCCCGCCTATTATCCGAAACACATGTACAGAGCCTCCATTGTCGATTGTGTGCGCAACTCATTCCGTGCCCTCGCCGTAATGGAAATTCCTGTGGAACACTGGCATGCAATTTCCGTTCCGGTCCTTTTGCCGAAGCTACCCACAACAACGCGAAACGAATGGGGTATGAGCCTCAAAACGTCCGACATAACGAAGCTAGAGGACTTACTACAGTTTAGCGAGAGGCGTTCCGACAATATTATTCTACAACAAGGTCTGCTATTATGTAACCTGCGCTCAAGCGCGGTTCTGGGCGTACCGTTAAGGCGCATGTTGGTACCGCAAATGCCACGCAATAATTGAGTACGTCACCAGATGCTGTATGTCCACAGTGCTCAGCTAATCATCGCCTAATGAAATGCCAACGGTTTCGCAACTTATATGTACAACAACGCTGGGAGACTGTAAAACAGGTATCAGTGTGTTTCAATTATCTCCTGCTAGGGCATACAAGTCGGCAGTGCTCTTCTGGTGTGTGCTTGATCTGCCAACAGAAATATAACACTCTACTCTGTCGGGGTGGAGATACAGCACATGGAGTAAGCCAAGAAACTAGAAACTCAGTACCAGCAATATCCAGCTCCACTTCGTCATCCACCTAGACAAACGCACCGGCACAAGGACCAACCGCGCCACGAGTGTATTCACGTCAGCAATGACATACAGATGAGGTCCAGTCATTCATTGTCCAAGGTGACCGGACTATCTTACTTGCAACGGCCAGAGTTCAGCTGGCTAATTGATATGGACAGTGGCATTAGTGTCGGGCACTATGCGACATCGGATCTCAGGTGAGCTTCCTCAGTGAATCCATGTTTAAATCTCTGCAGAACCCCTGGCGAGATACGAGTGGAAGGTATAGGGGCAAACGTAACAATTTATACTAAAGGCACCACGACGGTGCAAATGACGTCCCTCATCGATAACACGTTTTCAGTACAATTCGAGGCTTACATATTTCCAACCATAACGACTGCGACACAGTGTCAAAAGTTGACACCTTTGCCTGGAATCACATTTCACGACTCCAACTTGCTGATCCAAATTTTGGCACGCCCGACAAGATCGATTTGCTTATGGGTGCCGATATATGGCCAGCGTTAATAGCCGAACGTATTTCTGAGGGATCTCTCGACGAGCCGTGTGCGCTGCGCACCCGCCTAGGCTGGGTTGTTTTCGGCCCTGCGACAACAAATACACGACGCGAGTCAAAACGCGCTCTTTGTATTAGTAAATGCACCAACACTCAACGACTGGACGAGCTTTTGCAGAGGTTTTGGCAAGTAATGAAGATTGACCCTGCAACCGACCTCTCCAACCGAGATCCAAGCCAAGGCATATTCATCGACACGGTACGGCGCATATCAAATGGCCGTTATAGTGTACAAATCCCCTTTCGCTCGGATGCGCCTGCTTTAGGTGAGTCATATCAAATAGCGAGACGTCAGTTTTCCAACTCTGAGTGTAAACTAGCCGGCGATGTTGAACTTCGCAACAATTACATCACGTTTATGCGCGAGTACCTTGCGCTTGGCCATATGAATGCAGTCGATTATGACTCGATTGACCCAATGCAATCCTACTACATCCCTCACCATGCGGTGACGGGAAATTTTCGTGTTGTATTTAACGCGTCTTGTTAAACAACCAATGAGTTATCTCTCAACGACAAGCAGTTTTCAGGACCACAACTTCAAGATAATTTGATAGATATTCTTCACTACAGATATAAGGAAAATGTTCCGCCAGGTTGTGGTCAATCCATTGCATCGGAAATGGCAACGTATTTCGTGGCGAGAGTCTCCTTTAGATTCACTACGCATATTTGAGCTAGCAACGGTGACATACGGCATGAAAAGTGGTCCGTACAATGTGATCCGTTCATTACGCCAATGTGCCATAGATAATTTCGGGATTGTCGTCAATGATTGCCGGGCAGTTACAGCGAGAAATAGCATACTTAGTGCATTTTATGTGGACGACTACTTGAAGAGTTCTGATTCTTCCGAGAAGGCTGTTCATTGCGCCCAAGATGTGGATAATGTACTTCCCCAAGGTCACTTCATTTTCAGCAAATGGAATTCCAACTGTGCCAGAACACTTGGAGCGATCACCGTTCCAGAGAAATTATCGGAAGACATCGAATTCAGCGATTCCAAAGCAACTGTTTTAGGCTTACATTGGGATCCACTAACCGATGAACTATTCTTTACGGTCCGTATTTTCGAAATCCACACACCACCGACTAAGCGGAATATTTTAAGTGACGTAGCTAAATTGAACGACCCGGTTGGTATCCTTGCGCCTGTTGTTGTTGTGGCGAAAATTTTTATTCCGCTGTTGTGGAAGGCAAACCTCAATTGGGATACTCCACTTCCCACAGATTTGCGCGATCAATTGCTCGAGTTTCGAAACCGTCTATATGAATCAGCGCAAATTAGGGTACCTCGTTGGTTATACGTGTCCTCATCTGCATTGGTTACACTACATGGGTTCTGTGATGCCAGCTCAAGGGCCTACGCTGCTGCTATCTGTGTAAACAGTATGTTGTAAAAGGTTTGAAATAAAATAGACTGCGTTGTGAGTGATCAAAGCTCAATGCTTAATTGCTCTTTTATTCAAATGTTGTCAGCTTATTTATACAAAATTATTCTAACATATTCTTACATACATATTTACATTTAAGCACACATACTTACATACATATTTACCTTAAGCATACATACTTACATACCTACATACAACTTGATACAAAATATGTACCTACACACCTGTGTTGAGTTGTGACTTCTGTGGGAAATGCAATGTTCGCAAATTTGCTTGAATGCAAATTTGTTTGGTTGTGTGTTGTACACACACCTGTATTAAATCGTGTGAATGGCTATGTCAGCAAGAATTGAAAACGCTTTTTTATTTGCTGATGAACATTTAGACTATTTTTGTTACAGGGTAGCTGATTTAAATATTTGGCCTTAAATTGTTGGCTATTTACACTACATCTCCCTTTTTTTCTTTAGAATGCTTATGCATTTCGAGAATGCATGAGCATTCTGGTATAAATTGATTCTATATTTTGTATTTTATGTTTGTAGGTTGAAAATTTACTTATTCTATTAATTTAAGTCTATTTTTGTGAATTATTATTTTCTTATTATTTATGATATTGCTCTATGTTACTGCGAAATTTTTGCTTATCCTCATTTCCTATTCTAGATGGGATTAAAGTGTCATTATTTTTACTATCGATATTTTCTACTTTATATGGAATTAGAGTAAAATTATTGTTTCTGTCGATCTTTTCTACTCTAAAGGGCCCTTTATATCTATTATCTAACTTATGTCCTGATTCATTTTTTACTAACACCACATCTCCTATATTAATTTCCTTATAGTGAATATTTTTATCATAACTAATCTTTTGTTTTTCTTTAAACTGTTTTACTAATTTATATGCTCTATCTTGCGCTATTTGTAACCTATACTTAATTTCTTTGTCGTAAGTCTGGGGTTTTTTGGCAAATACTAATTCGTATGGACAATAATTATGAACCGTAGATGGGGTAGCATTGTAACAATACGCAAAATATTTAAGATATTCATCCCAATCATTTTTGTCAATGGATATGTAGGAACGTACGTATTCATTGAATGTTCTATGACTACCTTCAACTGTGCCTAAAGTTTGATGGTGGTAAGGTGTTGACGTTTTATGGTTTATTTTTAGAAGTTTGCATAATTCTTCAAATAAGCTATTTTTATATTCGCTTCCCATATCTGTTATAATTGTCTTCATGCAACCATAAACTAGGATAAAATTTTCGAATATCGCTTTGGCTATTGTTTTTGCGTGTTTGCTGGGTATTGGTATTGCAACTAAATACTTAGTTAAGTCACATACTATAGTAACTGCATATTCATTTTCATTTTCCGACCTGGGAAGAGGGCCTATTTTATCTATTTGTACTGTGTCGAACGCTCTTGTGGGCGTTTCGGTTATAATCATAGGTTCTTTCAAATTTTTTATTATTTTATTTTTATTGCAATGAGTGCGTTTTTTGATATATGTCGTCTGATGCCGTTTTTGATTCCTTTCCAATAGTATTTTTGTTTTATTTTATTTTTCATGCGATTTATTCCTGGGTGGCCACCAAAAACAGGATCGTCATGAAATTTGTGAAGAATTTCTTTAATTTTTTCATTATTTGCCACTTGCATAACTTCTGGAGTTAATGCTATAATTAGATTTTTGAGAACTTTGGTACCAATTTCTTTAAATGTGTCTACCCGGGCATAATTATCTTTAAACAATTTGTCTTCTAAGGACAACTGTATTTTTCTAATTCCTAAATTTCCGGCTTCTTTTATAAGTCTGGCAAAGAATTGGCCTAAATCAATCTTCGCCTCAACAATTAGATTTTTTATATTAATTTCGCTACACATTTTCTTTCCTTTTAATATTTTACACGCTTCTACCGATATTTGTTTTAGGTCTTTAATATCTATGCGTGATAATGCGTCGGCTACATAATTTTCTTTACCTGCGATATACTTCACCTAGAAATCATATTCTTCCAGATCTAATCTGATTCGAGTTAATTTTGATGACGGATTTTTCATCGAAAATAGGAATGTTAGGGGTCTGTGGTCTGTTTTGACCAAAAATTTTCTACCGTAAACGTATGGTCTAAAATATGTTGTGGCCCAATGAATGGCTGCTAATTCTTTCTCAATTGTTGCTTTATTAATTTCTCCTTTAGTAAATGATCTTGATGCATAAGCAATTGGTAATTGTTTTCCTTCATACTCTTGGCTTGATACTGCTCAGCAAGCATATCCACTTGCGTCAGTTGTTATACAAAATTGTTTATAGGAATCGGGATATTGTAGGATATTAGGGCTTATTAACGCAGGTTTTAAATAGTCAAAGGATTTTTTGCAATCCTCTGTGCAGTCGAAAACTACATTTTTCTTCCAAAGTCTTGTTATTATTCTAGAATATTCTGCAAAATTTAGGATAAATCTTCTGTAATAATTGCAAAATGCGACGAATCTTTTCGCCTCATCCGCATTTTTAGATGTTGGGAAATTTTTAACAATTTCGAATTTATTGGAGTCTGGCAAAATTCCTTTGCTTGTGCATTTATGAGCAAGGTAAGTTACTTCTTGGTTGAAAAATAAGCATTTATCTGGATGTAGATTTAAATTATATTTTCTACAAGTTGCGAAAACATCTCGTAAATTTTTATACTCAGTTGAGCAGAGCTCACAGAGTATATTAAGTTTGATTGGATAACGGTTGGTTGTACATATATAAAGGAATCGAGATAGATATAGACTTCCATATATCAAAATAGTCAGGATCGAAAAAAAACTTGATTGAGCCATGTCCGTCCGTCCGTCCGTCCGTTAACACGATAACTTGAGCAAATTTTGAGGTATCTTGATGAAATTTGGTATGTAGGTTCCTGAGCACCCATCTCAGATCGCTATTTAAAATGAACGATATCGGAATATAACCACGCCCACTTTTTCGATATCGAAAATTTCGAAAAACCGAAAAATTGCGATAATTCATTACAAAAGAGAGATAAAGCGATGAAACTGGGTAGATGAGTTGAACTTATGACGCAGAATAGAAAACTAGTAAAATTTTGGACAATGGGCGTGGCGCCGCTCACTTTTAAAAGAAGGTAATTTAAAACTTTTGGAAGCTGTAATTTGGCAGTTGTTGGAGATATCATGATGAAATTTGGCAGGAACGTTACTCCTATTACTATATGTACGCTTAATAAAAATTAGCGTAATCTGAGAAGGACCACACCCACTTTTAAAAAAAAAAAATTTTTAAAGTAAAATTTTAACAAAAAATTTAATATATTTACAGTATATAAGTAAATTATGTCAACATTCAACTCCAGTAATAATATAGTGCAACAAGATACAAAAATAAAAGAAAATTTCAAAATGGGCGTGGCTCCGCCCTTTTTCATTTAATTTGTCTAGGATACTTTTAACGCCATAAGTCGAACAAAAATTAACCAATCCTTTTGAAATTTGGTAGGGGCATAGATTTTATGACGTTAACTCTTTTCTGTGAAAATGGGCGAAATCGGTTGATGCCACGCCCAGTTTTTATACAGAGTCGTCCGTCTGTCCTTCCGCATGGCCGTTAACACGATAACTTGAGCAAAAATCGACATATCTTTAATGAACTTAGTTCACGTGCTTACTTGAACTCACTTTATATTGGTATGAAAAATGAAAGAAATCCGATTATGACCACGCCCACTTTTTCGATATCGAAAATTACGAAAAATGAAAAAAAATGTCATAATTCTATACCAAATACGAAAAAAGGGATGAAACATGGTAAGGTAATTGGATTGTTTTATTGAAGCGAAATATAACTTTAGAAAAACTTTATAAAATGGTTGTGACACCTACCATATTAAGTAGAAGAAAATGAAAAAGTTCTGCAGGGCGAAATAAAAATCCCTTAAAATCTTGGCAGGTATTACATATATAAATAAATTAGCGGTATCCAACAGATGATGTTCTGGGTCACCCTGGTCCACATTTTGGTCGATATCTGGAAAACGCCTTCACATATACAACTACCACCACTCCCTTTTAAAACTCTCATTAATACCTTTAATTTGATACCCATATCGTACAAACTCATTCTAGAGTCACCCCTGGTCCACCTTTCTGGCGATATCTCGAAAAGGCGTCCACCTATAGAACTAAGGCCCACTCCCTTTTAAAATACTCGTTAACTCCTTTCGTTTGATACCCATATCGTACAAACATATTCTAAAGTCACCCCTGGTCCACCTTTATGGCGATATCTCGAAAAGGCGAACACCTATAGAACGAAGGCCCACTCCCTTTTAAAAATACTCATTAACACCTTTCATTTGATACCCATATCGCACTAACAAAGTCTAGAGTCACCCCTGGTCCACCTTTATTGCGATATCTCGAAAAGGCGTCCACCTATAGAACTAAGGCCCACTCCCTTTTAAAATACTCATTAACTCCTTTCGTTTGATACCCATATTGCACAAACGAATTCTAGAGTCACCCCTGGCCCACCTTTATGGCGATATCTCGAAATGGCGTCCACCTATGGAACTAAGGATTACTCCCTTTTAAAATACTCATTAACACCTTTCTTTTGATACCCATATTGTACAAACAAATTCTAGAGTCACCCCTGGTCCACCTTTATGGCGATATTTCGAAAATGCGACCACCTATACAACAACCACCACTCCCTTTTAAAATACTCATTAACTCATTTCGTGTGATACCCATATTGCAAAAACGAATTCTAGAGTCACCCCTGGCCCACCTTTATGGCGATATCTCGAAACGGCGTCCACCTATGGAACTAAGGATTACTCCCTTTTAAAATACTCATTAACACCTTTCATTTGATACCCATATCGTACAAACATATTCTAAAGTCACCCCTGGTCCACCTTTATGGCGATATCTCGAAAAGGCGAACACCTATAGAACGAAGGCCCATATGGCGATATCTCGAAAAGGCGACCAACTATACAACAACCACCACTCCCTTTTAAAACCCTCATTAATACCTTTAATTTGATACCCCTATCGTACAAACACATTCTAGAGTCAACCCTGGTCCACCTTTATGGCGATATTTCGAAACGGCATCCACCTATAGAACTAAGGCCCACTCCCTTTTAAAATACTCATTAACACCATTCGTTTGATGCCCATATTGTACAAACAAATTCTAGGGTCACCCCTGTTGTTGTTGTTGTAGCGATTAGGTTACTCCCCGAAGGCTTTGGGGAGTGTTATCGATGTGATGGTCCTTTGTCGGATACAGATCCGATACGCTCCGGTAACACAGCACCATTAAGGTGCTGGCCCGACCATCTCGGGAACGATTTATATGGCCACATTGAACCTTCAGGCCATCCCTCCCTCCCCACCCCCAAGTTCCATGAGGAGCTTGGGGTCGCCAGAGCCTCGTCTGTTAGTGAGACGGGATTCGCCGCTCGAAGGTGAGGTTGACAATTGGGTTGGAGAAGCTATATATTGCGCTACACAACCCCTTGAATCCCTAGGGTCACCCCTGTTCCACCTTTGTGGCGATATCTCGAAACGGCGTCCACCTATGGAACTAAGGATTACTCCCTTTTAAAATACTCATTAACACCTTTAATTTGATACCCATATCGTACAAACGCATTCTAGAGTCAACCCTGATCCACCTTTATGGCTATATCCCTAAATGGCGTCCACCTATAGAACTATGGCCCACTCCCTCATAAAATACTCTTTAATGCCTTTCGTTTGATACACATGTCATACAAACACATTCCAGGGTTTCCCTCGGTTCATTTTCCTACATGGTTATTTTCCCTTATGTTGTCACCATAGCTCTCAACTGAGTATGTAATGTTCGGTTACACCCGAACTTAACCTTCCTTACTTGTTAATCATATGATTTTCGGAGCATCCTAATACGACTAAATCGTCCATGTATAGGAATGCTTGTGAAGGTTTTAAGCCTGCAAATGCCAATGTCATCATTCTTTGGAATGAGTTCGGTGCTACTTTAAGGCCATACGGTATTCTTTTCAAACGATAAGTACCATTATCCGCTGTAAAGGATGTGGTATCTCTTGGCTCTTCGCTGAGTTCAATCTGGTGAAATCCAGACATTAAATCTAAGCATGAAAAATATTTAGCTCTTCCTAATTGATCTAGTATGTCATCAATTCTTGGTAAAGGGAATTTATCTGTGGTTAATTTTTTATTTACCTGCCTGTAATCTACAACCATTCTCCATCTTTTTCCTTGGTTATTCGGTAGTGATTTTTTCGGTACTAATAAAATTGGACTATTGAATTCTGAAATTGAAGGTTCTATTATGTCATCTTTAACTAATTTGTTTACTTGTTTATTAATTTCACTCTTATGAGCTTCTGGTATTCTATAATTTTTTACGTAGACTGGGTTGTTGTCTTTCATATGAAGTTTTTTTTGTAAAAATTATTAGTAGTAATTGGTTCTGTTTCCAATGAAAAAATGTCAATGAATTCTGCACATAATGCATTAAGTGATTTATTTGAAAATTTTGGAAAATTTTTATTTAATCTTTCTAATTTTTCCTTATTGTTGGCCTCATTTTCGAGTTTTTTATTTTCAATTATTGTATAATCATTCAAGTTTTCTGTACGTATATTAAAATCTTGCAGTGTTGCATTTTTATTTGTTGTATTTATAATTCTAACAAATGTTTGTTGTGAATTTCCTAGTGTGTTTGCAATAAAAATATCTTCAGACAATTCTTGTTGTGGGATTAATAAATCTGAATTTTTATTTTCCATGTGAATTTGTCGAACTACTTCTGATCGTGAAATACTATTGATTGTTGGTTTGTTAGTCATCTGAATTATTATGTTTTCTGGATAGTCGTATGGTCCCAGTATTAGAGTATCACCTTCTGTTTGATAATCCAAAATGCAATTATATTTTTTAATGAAATCTAATCCTAATATTCCATCACATGGGATTGGGAAAGTGTCTTCTACTACGTGAAATTTGTGTCTAATTAATAGGTAATCATCTTTTAAATCTGCTTTAACCGTGTCAATAGTGCTTGTTATTCCTTGACCAATTCCTCTTAGATCTGTTTTTTGAGAATTATTTATCGTGACATTACTGTCAATCTGCCCTTTTTTTATTATTGAAATATCCGCTCCCGTATCGATTAGAAGGGTTGATATGGAATCATTCAGAGTTGTTCTGGAAGATATGTAGCTATTAAGATGTAAATTGAAAATATATAATTTGTTATTTATTGAGGTGGAGTTTGTTGGTTTTCCTGTTGTGTAACATTTCGGACATTTCTGGTGTTATTGCGGGTATTTCCTCGCGATCCGAAATTTCGACCAGGTCTTTGGTTATTTTGTCTGTTATTATTATTATTATTATTATTATCATTATTATTATACGTATTGAAAGAACTTCTATAATTTCCTCTATAATTATTGTTTTGGTAACTCCTGCGGAAGTTTCCTCGGAAATTGGAATTTTGTTGGCGAATATGTAATAGTGAATTTGTATTTCCAGTTACTTCTGTGCAACTGTTAGTAAACTTTGATATGGCTTCGTTCATTGTTGTGAACGTTCCAGCTTGCATAATTGTTTTTACTTTATCGTTGGAGCAGTTTTTACACATAGCTTTCACAGCTGATTGTGTAGCATACTTGGTTGCTAACTCTGGTGTTAGTCCGTCGGATATGTATGCTCCTTCCAACGATTTTGTGAGCTTTTCAATTTCAGCAGTATTGATTTGCAGTTTTACTGCGCTGTTGGATATTCAGGAGTTTTGCTGTCAAAACTTCAACTGATTCACATTTAATTGCTGTTTTTAATTTTTGTCTTATTGCTTCGGTTGTGCTTTCAGTGTTTATTAGGTTTCTGGTTGTATCTTTCGGCTTGGTTTTTATCATTGAAACCGCTATAGCTTCATGGTTATCCTTAATTTGGTCTAAGATATCTAAAGCATCCAGAAAGCTATTCAAGTTTTCAACTTTACCATCGAATTCTGGCAAAACTGATGAAGCAGTTTTTAAAAATTCGACTATTGTTTGTGACATTTTGTTGATTTCAGTTTGAGTTTGATGTCTCTGTTAAAATTTCCTGTTTTTCTTCTTCTACTTTTTGTTCTATTTCTGGTTCCTCTTCTAAATCGGAGGCTGACTCCAGAAGGAATGTGCTAAAGTCTATTTCTATTTCCTTCTTGAAACTCGTAGGTACTTTGAATTCTATATCATATCTTGCCAGTGAGGACACCAATTTGTCTCTAACGCTGGAAAAAATTTGATATGCTTGGTCCTTTCTATTGCCGTCTAGTTTACCATTCAACTGTTGAAGTGTTTTTCCTATTTTGTTAAATACTTCAACTATTATTTTAAGATGCTTTACGACTGTTTCTGCCTTTACTTTTGTATTTTTATTCATACATTTGTAAGATTTTTCTCCTATCGTTTTTTCTTCTATAAGTAGTTTAACGATATCTTCCCATTTGCCCATTGGGGATGGTAGTTAAAATTTAGTTAAACCTTATCTAAACCGTCTGCGCGGCTGGTATATCGCTTTTTATGAATTTATTATGGGTTGAGTAGAGTTTCAGAAACAAACTGATGCAACTGACTACGCAGATTATTAGAAGCATGATTTTGATAGTATCTAGTGCCTCAGTATGATCTACTACTTGGAATGAGTTTACAACGTTTGCCGTTGGTTTTTCTATTTTTGATTCTTAGCTTCCCATCTTAAAAAATATGAAGACAAAAAAAAATTTTTTTTTCTTTTATTAAAAAAATTTTTCTTTTTTTTCAATATATTAATCTGTTCTTCCCATAAATTTGACTTCGTACCTATATAATTCTTCGGGTGTTGTTGCTGGTGGGTTTCTCACATTCCATATTGTTGGTTCCCCAGGCATATCAATAACTTTCCACCATTTTTTCAACCATACTAGTCTTTTCCTCATCTACAATTTTAATTTCATTTTTAAGGTCCTTAAGTGGGCCTTTTACATAACTTTTAATTTTTCTTGATATTTCCGTAATTTTAAAATCAATAGTTTTACAAAATAGTATTTTATTTTTATTTTTTTTTTTCAACACCCTAATGTTTACATTGCTGGGTTTGGTTTTTATTTTGATAATTATTTTTCCTTAATTCCTTGATTTCTTGTTTTAGTTTAATTTTTTCTGCCTGACTTTTGCTTAAATTAATTTTTTCATAAATCTTGGCTATTGTTTTTCGAATGGGAAATTGCTTTCCTCCTCTTTTTCTTTTCAATTTTATCGGTTTTGGAACTTTAGGTTCCTCAATTTTTTTAATCTTATTTCTCTGTATATATTCCTCGATTGTTATTGGCTTAGGGCCTTGCTTGGGTATTTCAGGAGTTTTGTTTTCACCTTCTTGGAACTTCAGATTTAGTTTAACTAATCTTTCAAAAATTTGATCAAATTGGCTTTGACTTTGTATGACCTCTTCTTGGAACATATCTCAAAATTTAGCAAAAAAAAAAAAGGTTTTTACAGCAGAAATTTGAATTTTTGCTTGTCAATAGGCAGCCGTTAGGTTGCCCGAATATTTTTCCTGCTTAGAAATTATGTCTAAAATGTTAAAACTATTTCAAAATTAAGGTAATTATATTTACTATATTTATACTTATTATGCTGCCAGTCTTGTTGTTTATTCCGAATGTGGTTCTTTTGTTCCTTCCAAGGTAATATCAATATTTTTATTGGTCATATCCACTGCTCCTGCATCATTTCGATTATAAAGCCCGTAAATTATCATAAAGATTACTAAATGGCGTCATTTTTGAGTGCTCCAAATTGGTCATATCCACTGCTCCTGCATCAGTTCGATTATAAAGCCCGTAAGTTATCATAAAAATTGCTAAATGGCGTCATTTTTGAGGGCTCCAAATTTATTCAAATTAGCTTTCAGTAGATATTGTTTGATCAGCTCCTTTTTGCTTTTCTTCTTCCAGGATAAAATTTAGAGTAAAAAACTCATTTTATAACTTCACTCTTTGTTCCTTTTATAAAGCTTAGGCTGTAATCAGCCAGTCAAGTCCTTGCCAGCTATGAAATTATGCTGAAAAATCAGCCAGAAGACTCAAAGGCAGGATCGCCATGTAAAAGGTTTGAAATAAAATAGACTGCGTTGTGAGTGATCAAAGCTCAATGCTTAATTGCTCTTTAATTCAAATGTTGTCAGCTTATTTATACAAACATACATATACATACATATTTACCTTAAGCATACATACTTACATACCTACATATAACTTGATACAAAATATGTACCTACACACCTGTGTTGAGTTGTGACTTCTGTGGGAAATGCAACGTTCGCAAATTTGCTTGAATGTAAATTTGTTTGGTTGTGTGTTGTACACACACCTGTATTAAATCGTGTGAATGGCTATTTCAGCAAGAATTGAAAATGCTTTTTTATGTTTCGATGAACATTTAGACTATTTTGTTACAGGGTAGCTGATTTAAATATTTGGCCTTAAATTGTTGGCTGTTTACACTACAATGTCACCAAGTGCTGATTCCAAGATGACATTTGTTACTGCTGAATCTAAGGAGGCACTGGTAAAAGGAATTACAATACCACGGTTGGAGCTATGTGCGGCTCACCTCCTTGTTACAATCCTAAATCATGTAAGGAAGGCTTTGCGTTTGGAACATTCACCTTATATACTCTGAAGTGACTTGACAATAGTCCTTTATTGGATTCGCAAACAGCCTGTGTCATTAAAGCATTTCGTGTCTAAACCCGTGGCATTTATACAGGCCAATATCGACGTTACATGTTGGCACCACATTCGCTCCGAGCTCAACCCGGCTGATTGTGCAAGCCGAGGAATTATGCCCTCCGCTCTCCAGTGCCATCCATTATGGTGGACAGGTCCACCTCGTTGCCAGCTTCGTTATGATGATGAGGCTGTGGTTCCAGAACTTACTGATGATCAATACTAATCACATACTGCAGAATGTCACCCTCTGCGTGCATTAGTAGCTATAAACCTAGATCATCAATTACTTACAACAGCAGCTTTTGATAATCGCATTCCTCTTCTTGACAAATTTAGCACACTTGATCGCGTCCTGAACACAACGGTGAGGCTGCGGCGATTTCTCAAATTCTACAGAGGTCAGAGGCCGAAACCGGTGACAGCGGAAGCACGCGAATGGGCCCTTCATCTCACTATTATACAAGGGCAAGGTAAGGAGTACAAAACTGAAATTAATGTCTTTAAATCGAATTTCAGGCTCGACAGCAGAAGTCAAATCTTGACACTTAACCCATACATGGACGATGAAGGTATAATTCGAGTCGGTGGACGCCTCAAAAGTGCCGACATACCGCACGAGCAGCTGCACCCAATTATTATCCCCAAGGGTAGATTTGCCAGCTTACTAATTGCTGATGCCCATCATCGATATCTTCATGGAGGTATTCAGCAGATGTTACAATTCTTAAGACAAAGATTCTGGGTAATACCCACGCGGTCACAAGTGAAGGCGTACGTCTGGAGATGTACCGTCTGCCTGCGACATCAGCGAATCCTTCAGAAGCAGCAAATGGCATCGCTGCCTAGAGAACGAGTACTTTTGGTCCCGCCGTTTTCAAACAGCGGCCTCGACTTTTGTGGCGCGTTTCATGTACGCACGGGTGGCAAGAGGTCAAATGCAATGACGAAGACTATGTAGCATTCATTCATTCACCCATTCATTCAGTCATTCATTCATTTGCATAAACATATATTTTGACTAGTTTTGGTATATCTTGAGATGCATTTACTTTTACATACATATTCACTCAATAGCACATACATATATTCCGACACGCGCCACGACAGTCTACTGTCTCGTAACTCGAGACGTATTCTGTTACAAGTTAAAGCTGACGGTTTGTCACCACCAACCTTTGCCTGCACACAATTTATTCCCACGACGCGTCGAAACTTAACTTACTCTATTCTTTTTTTGCTTACTAAGCATTTCCCACAACTAAAAGTTATTTGCTTACTGAGCGTTTCCCACAACTAATGTTATTTGCGCTAAGCTTGCGTTTCCCACCAAGCTGCATATATGTATCTACGCAGTTCATATTTTGTACATTTGGTATGTAAGTATGTATTAATGTAAATATGTATGTAGGTAGCTTATAAGAGTTAATTAGAATAATTTTGTATACATATTAAGGTAATTTCGTCACTAAAGACAATGATCGTTTGGACATGAAACGTGTAACCAAGGTTTACTTTTTTATCATTACATGGTGATCCTGCCAAACTTTCTCATTAATAAGCGGACTACTATTTAAAAAGTAACCTGCTAAAAAAAGCAGGACTAGTTTAGCTGTCATTCAAGTATTGTCAGCAGACTGATGCTCTGAAGCAGACTCGAATGAACAAATATCACAACTGCAAGGAATACCGGCGAGCATAAATTAGTGTAATATTAATCGGCAATAAGGCAATTACAGAAAACTGGGACTCATAGTAACGACTGTCAGCACAAGGCATAAAGAAGAGTGGAATAATGAGCAATTTGGACTGGCAGCATAAAGCATAAGAAGGATAGAAGAAGAGAATATGAACATTTTTTGGCTGGCGGCGGTACAGCAACATAACTGGCAGCAATCAGCAGCATCAGATTAATTTTGGCAACTTCACGGTTGCTCAACCAATAGCAGACATTTTTAATTTCAGCTTGGAATTTTTTTTTGGAAAAATTATGTCTAGGATAAAACGTAGATTTCTAAAAAAAAATTATTACAAAAAAAAACATTTTTGAATTTTGTAAAACACCAGAGTAAATTGGAACGCCCAATAAACATTTGAAAAAGAAAACAAATAACTTATTTTTTCAAAATGGTATACAAACCCATATTTGTAGAAAAACTATAATATTTCAGAAGAAAAATAAAATACAGAAAAATCATATAAATGTACAAACCAAAATACCTCAATAAAGCCTGAAACAATAGGTAAACACTTAACAATTATTTTAGAATCGCTAAATAATTTCGGAGAATCCATACGTAAATTAGACCCCATACTCACAAAATACCACCAGACAGAGGCACATCAAATTTTTTGGAGTGTAAGAGACAAATTAGTATCTTTACTCGCACGGTACAACATAGAAATAACAGTACCAACTACAGTTGAAGAAAACCTTCAAATTGATTTCAATACGCTCTTGTCAGAGTCCTCCTCAAGCCAGACTCCATTAACTGAAGATACTAAAACAACAGAAGTTCCAAATACGACCACCAAAATGGCACAAACAGTAGTAGATTTCATCAAAACAGCCTCATCAGTCCTACATGAGTTTGATGGTAGGTCAGAGAATTTGAACAGTCTCCTAGATGCTCTTGACATTCTTGAACCGATAAAAGGTAACCATGAAGCTCTGGCTATAACATTGATTAAAACTAAAAGGCTCGGCATGAAACCTTATTAGCAATGAAAACACAATTCAGGAAATAAAGTCAAAATTGAAATCTGCTATTGAGGGTGAATCAGTAGAAGTATTGACAGCAAAACTCCTGAACATTCAACAACGCAGAAAAACTGCAAACCAGTATACTGAGGAAAAAGAAAAAAATACAAAGGCACTGGAAGGAGCTTACATATCTGATGGATTAAACCCAGACTTAGCAAACAGATATTCTACACAAACAGCAGTCAAAGCTATGTGCAAGAACTGCTCCAACGATAAAGTTAAGACGATAATGCAAGCCGGAACGTTCACATCAATGGCCGATGCCATTGCCAAATCCACCAATAGTTGTACGGAAATAACAGGCAGCTCAAATTCAATTATGAGCATAAGGCGACAAAACCAATATCGTGGTGGCTTCCGTGGAGGTTACAGAAATAACAACTACGGAAACTATCGGAATAGAAGATTTAGACCACAAAACCGATTCAACAACTTTAGACAAAATAACAAATCTGGAAGTGGACAAACCGGTAGTCTTCAAAACAGAAATAGAAATTTCAACCAAACGCGAAATAATACTGGCAATGTACGTAATTGCACCCAGCAAGAAAACCAGAACACTCCATCTCAACAGTAGATAACAACAAAGTGCGTATACTTAATCTACACTTAAACAGTTACATATCCTCCAGAACTAAACTAAATAATTCACTTTCAACTCTCCTAGTAGATACAGGAGCAGATGTATCAATTATAAAAAAGGGTCAAATTGATAAAAATGTCGCAATAAATAATTCACAAATAACAGATCTAAAGGGCATTGGACAGGGAGTAACAAACACACTAGGAGATGATCTTTTAATAGCACACAAATTCCACATAGTAGATGATAATTTTACAATTCCATGTGATGGAATCCTAGGACTAGACTTTATTAAAGAATATAATTGCATTTTAGATTATCGGAAAAATGAAGACAGATTAATTCTAAGACCCCGTGATTTTCCACAAAATATAATAATTCAAATGACAAATATACCCACTATCAATACAATCTCAATACCCCCTAGATCAGAAGTAATTCGACAATTTAATATAAAATCCGACAACTCGGAACTTTTTATTCCACATCAACAATTACATGAAGGAGTCTTCATTGCCAATACAATAGCAAACAAATGTCAAACCTTCGTTGAATCATAAACACTATTGACAAAATCACAGCAATTCAAAACTGCGATGTAAAAACAAAAAATCTTAATGATTCCGTACTAATTAAAAGCAGTATAGAAAATAACTCTAATAACAAAGAAAAATTAGAAAGACTTAACAAAAACTCTTCCCCCCCCCCCCATATTTGCTACCGAACAATTAAATTCACTATACTCAGAATACGTAGATATATTCGCAGTAGAAACAGAACCCATAACAGCCAACAATTGAGGGGATGTGTGGAATAATGGTATAAGTCGAGTTACACCGTTTTTCCATAAATCAACTAAATAAAAAGAGCACGATTACGTACACGTACCATATTAATCTTAGAAAATAATAGTGATATTTAATAAAGATATTAGCTTCATTTATGGAAAAACGGTATAACCCTCTAATAAAAATTTTCAGTAGTGAAGCATCGAAATGGTATGAAAATATATTCAATGTCGTAGACCAGAAAGAACTGAAAAATAAAAGAATTGAAGTGGTTTCAAAAACGACTAAGCAGACAGAAAACTTCACTGTTAAAAATAGAAAAAGTTTAAAAATGATAAAAGTAGTAAAAAAAGATTGCTAAAAATAACAAAAGGAAATAACAAATAGTTATAAGCACATCTAAATAATAGAATATAATGTATTTAACAATGGTTATTAATGTATCTACTATTTTGTTTAATAAAGTATCTCAATCAAAATATTTGATATTCGATCTATGGAATAACGGTATAACTCAACAAAAAGGAAATCATCCATTTTCTAACAAAATTATGTATATATAAAATTTGTTACTTTTTCTTATCAAAGAATCATACTATCTAAAATCCTACCAAGTAGGATTATTATAAATTTATTTTTACATGCATTGTTAAGTTTTTTCACTTTTCTCAAAAGGTTGATTCTTGAGTTATACCATTATTCCTCACATCCCCTCAATTTTTATATGTAAAAATTACATATAAAAGATGATAACCCCGTCTACATTAAAAATTACAGATTGCCGCAAGCACGCAAAAATGAAATAAATAATCAAGTATACAAATTACTTAAAGGTGACACAATTCTGTACACATCGTGTAACCAATCACAAATAGGAAGAATACAGAAATTACAAAACAAATGTATGAGATCAATAATAAAATGCCACAAATACACCCCAATAAGTCACATGCTTGAAACATTGAAATGGCTAAATATTGAGCAAAAACTGATGCTCAATACACTAATAATGATTTTTAAAATTAAACAGAACATGGCGCCGATGTATTTAACAAGTTGCATTCAGTATGTTAGAGATACACACCAATATGCTGTGCGGAATGCGAATGACTTTCGCCTAGGATTACAGCGGACTACTGCAGCCCAAAACACATTATTATATAAGGGCCTTAACATATTTAAGTCGTTACCTGATTATATCAAAGGAGAGAATAATATTATGAATTTTAAACGGCTATGCATAGATCTTATTCGAGGCTACTTTACTTTTTATTACTTAATATATATATATATCATACACGTCTGTGAATTGAAAATGAATTTGTGATATTTAAAATTTATTGTGAAATCAAAAAATATGTAAACATATTAATAATAAATACCAATCTATCTATCTATCTATCTATTATAGAACCTTAAATGTCCGAATATAATAGCCCAATCCTATTAGTACCGAAGAAATCTTTACCCGGTAACAATGATAAAAGATGGAGACTGGTCATTAACTACAGACAATTAAACAAAAAAAACTAACTGCAGATAAATTCTCACTCCCGAGAATTGATGACATTTTGGATCAATTGGAACGAGCAAAATACTTTTCATGTTTGGATCTAATGTCGGGCATCTATTAAATAGAACTAGATGAAAATTCTAGAGATTTTACTTCATTTACAGCAGATAATGGCACTTAACGTTTCAAACGACTCCCCTATGGCTTGAAGGTTGCACCAAACTCATTCCAAAGAATGATGACTTTAGCATTCGCAGGGCTGAAACCCTCACAACTAATGTTATTTGCGCTAAGCTTGCGTTTCCCACCAAGCTGCATATATGTATCTACGCAGTTCATATTTTGTACATTTGGTATGTAAGTATGTATTAATGTAAATATGTATGTAGGTAGCTTATAAGAGTTAATTAGAATAATTTTGTATACATATTAAGGTAATTTCGTCACTAAAGACAATGATCGTTTGGACATGAAACGTGTAACCAAGGTTTACTTTTTTATCATTACATGGTGATCCTGCCAAACTTTCTCATTAATAAGCGGACTACTATTTAAAAAGTAACCTGCTAAAAAAAGCAGGACTAGTTTAGCTGTCATTCAAGTATTGTCAGCAGACTGATGCTCTGAAGCAGACTCGAATGAACAAATATCACAACTGCAAGGAATACCGGCGAGCATAAATTAGTGTAATATTAATCGGCAATAAGGCAATTACAGAAAACTGGGACTCATAGTAACGACTGTCAGCACAAGGCATAAAGAAGAGTGGAATAATGAGCAATTTGGACTGGCAGCATAAAGCATAAGAAGGATAGAAGAAGAGAATATGAACATTTTTTGGCTGGCGGCGGTACAGCAACATGACTGGCAGCAATCAGCAGCATCAGATTAATTTTGGCAACTTCACGGTTGCTCAACCAATAGCAGACATTTTTAATTTCAGCTTGGAATTTTTTTTTGGAAAAATTATGTCTAGGATAAAACGTAGATTTCTAAAAAAAAATTATTACAAAAAAAAACATTTTTGAATTTTGTAAAACACCAGAGTAAATTGGAATGCCCAATAAACATTTGAAAAAGAAAACAAATAACTTATTTTTTCAAAATGGTATACAAACCCATATTTGTAGAAAAACTATAATATTTCAGAAGAAAAATAAAATACAGAAAAATCATATAAATGTACAAACCAAAATACCTCAATAAAGCCTGAAACAATAGGTAAACACTTAACAATTATTTTAGAATCGCTAAATAATTTCGGAGAATCCATACGTAAATTAGACCCCATACTCACAAAATACCACCAGACAGAGGCACATCAAATTTTTTGGAGTGTAAGAGACAAATTAGTATCTTTACTCGCACGGTACAACATAGAAATAACAGTACCAACTACAGTTGAAGAAAACCTTCAAATTGATTTCAATACGCTCTTGTCAGAGTCCTCCTCAAGCCAGACTCCATTAACTGAAGATACTAAAACAACAGAAGTTCCAAATACGACCACCAAAATGGCACAAACAGTAGTAGATTTCATCAAAACAGCCTCATCAGTCCTACATGAGTTTGATGGTAGGTCAGAGAATTTGAACAGTCTCCTAGATGCTCTTGACATTCTTGAACCGATAAAAGGTAACCATGAAGCTCTGGCTATAACATTGATTAAAACTAAAAGGCTCGGCACGAAACCTTATTAGCAATGAAAACACAATTCAGGAAATAAAGTCAAAATTGAAATCTGCTATTGAGGGTGAATCATTAGAAGTATTGACAGCAAAACTCCTGAACATTCAACAACGCAGAAAAACTGCAAACCAGTATACTGAGGAAAAAGAAAAAAATACAAAGGCACTGGAAGGAGCTTACATATCTGATGGATTAAACCCAGACTTAGCAAACAGATATTCTACACAAACAGCAGTCAAAGCTATGTGCAAGAACTGCTCCAACGATAAAGTTAAGACGATAATGCAAGCCGGAACGTTCACATCAATGGCCGATGCCATTGCCAAATCCACCAATAGTTGTACGGAAATAACATGCAGCTCAAATTCAATTATGAGCATAAGGCGACAAAACCAATATCGTGGTGGCTTCCGTGGAGGTTACAGAAATAACAACTACGGAAACTATCGGAATAGAAGATTTAGACCACAAAACCGATTCAACAACTTTAGACAAAATAACAAATCTGGAAGTGGACAAACCGGTAGTCTTCAAAACAGAAATAGAAATTTCAACCAAACGCGAAATAATACTGGCAATGTACGTAATTGCACCCAGCAAGAAAACCAGAACACTCCATCTCAACAGTAGATAACAACAAAGTGCGTATACTTAATCTACACTTAAACAGTTACATATCCTCCAGAACTAAACTAAATAATTCACTTTCAACTCTCCTAGTAGATACAGGAGCAGATGTATCAATTATAAAAAAGGGTCAAATTGATAAAAATGTCGCAATAAATAATTCACAAATAACAGATCTAAAGGGCATTGGACAGGGAGTAACAAACACACTAGGAGATGATCTTTTAATAGCACACAAATTCCACATAGTAGATGATAATTTTACAATTCCATATGATGGAATCCTAGGACTAGACTTTATTAAAGAATATAATTGCATTTTAGATTATCGGAAAAATGAAGACAGATTAATTCTAAGACCCCGTGATTTTCCACAAAATATAATAATTCAAATGACAAATATACCCACTATCAATACAATCTCAATACCCCCTAGATCAGAAGTAATTCGACAATTTAATATAAAATCCGACAACTCGGAACTTTTTATTCCACATCAACAATTACATGAAGGAGTCTTCATTGCCAATACAATAGCAAACAAATGTCAAACCTTCGTTGAATCATAAACACTATTGACAAAATCACAGCAATTCAAAACTGCGATGTAAAAACAAAAAATCTTAATGATTCCGTACTAATTAAAAGCAGTATAGAAAATAACTCTAATAACAAAGAAAAATTAGAAAGACTTAACAAAAACTCTTCCCCCCCCCCCCCCCCCCCCCCCCATATTTGCTTAGATATATTCGCAGTAGAAACAGAACCCATAACAGCCAACAATTGAGGGGATGTGTGGAATAATGGTATAAGTCGAGTTACACCGTTTTTCCATAAATCAACTAAATAAAAAGAGCACGATTACGTACACGTACCATATTAATCTTAGAAAATAATAGTGATATTTAATAAAGATATTAGCTTCATTTATGGAAAAACGGTATAACTCTCTAATAAAAATTTTCAGTAGTGAAGCATCGAAATGGTATGAAAATATATTCAATGTCGTAGACCAGAAAGAACTGAAAAATAAAAGAATTGAAGTGGTTTCAAAAACGACTAAGCAGACAGAAAACTTCACTGTTAAAAATAGAAAAAGTTTAAAAATGATAAAAGTAGTAAAAAAAGATTGCTAAAAATAACAAAAGGAAATAACAAATAGTTATAAGCACATCTAAATAATAGAATATAATGTATTTAACAATGGTTATTAATGTATCTACTATTTTGTTTAATAAAGTATCTCAATCAAAATATTTGATATTCGATCTATGGAATAACGGTATATTTCAACAAAAAGGAAATCATCCATTTTCTAATAAAATTATGTATATATAAAATTTGTTACTTTTTCTTATCAAAGAATCATACTATCTAAAATCCTACCAAGTAGGATTATTATAAATTTATTTTTACATGCATTGTTAAGTTTTTTCACTTTTCTCAAAAGGTTGATTCTTGAGTTATACCATTATTCCTCACATCCCCTCAATTTTTATATGTAAAAATTACATATAAAAGATGATAACCCCGTCTACATTAAAAATTACAGATTGCCGCAAGCACGCAAAAATGAAATAAATAATCAAGTATACAAATTACTTAAAGGTGACACAATTCTGTACACATCGTGTAACCAATCACAAATAGGAAGAATACAGAAATTACAAAACAAATGTATGAGATCAATAATAAAATGCCACAAATACACCCCAATAAGTCACATGCTTGAAACATTGAAATGGCTAAATATTGAGCAAAAACTGATGCTCAATACACTAATAATGATTTTTAAAATTAAACAGAACATGGCGCCGATGTATTTAACAAGTTGCATTCAGTATGTTAGAGATACACACCAATATGCTGTGCGGAATGCGAATGACTTTCGCCTAGGATTACAGCGGACTACTGCAGCCCTAAACACATTATTATATAAGGGCCTTAACATATTTAAGTCGTTACCTGATTATATCAAAGGAGAGAATAATATTATGAATTTTAAACGGCTATGCATAGATCTTATTCGAGGCTACTTTACTTTTTATTACTTAATATATATATATATCATACACGTCTGTGAATTGAAAATGAATTTGTGATATTTAAAATTTATTGTGAAATCAAAAAATATGTAAACATATTAATAATAAATACCAATCTATCTATCTATTATAGAACCTTAAATGTCCGAATATAATAGCCCAATCCTATTAGTACCGAAGAAATCTTTACCCGGTAACAATGATAAAAGATGGAGACTGGTCATTAACTACAGACAATTAAACAAAAAAAACTAACTGCAGATAAATTCTCACTCCCGAGAATTGATGACATTTTGGATCAATTGGAACGAGCAAAATACTTTTCATGTTTGGATCTAATGTCGGGCATCTATTAAATAGAACTAGATGAAAGTTCTAGAGATTTTACTTCATTTACAGCAGATAATGGCACTTAACGTTTCAAACGACTCCCCTATGGCTTGAAGGTTGCACCAAACTCATTCCAAAGAATGATGACTTTAGCATTCGCAGGGCTGAAACCCTCACAAGCATTCTTATATATGGATGACCTGGTAGTGTTAGGATGCTCCGAAAAGCATATGTTGACAAATTTAAGGGATGTATTTTCAACTTGCAGAAAATATAATTTAAGATTACACCACGATAAGTGCGTATTCTTTAGTCAAGGGGTTACTTTCTTAGGACATAAATGCCCTAGCAAAAGAATCCTACCCGATCCAAATAAATTTGAAATTGTTCAGAACTACCCTACACCCAAAACAGCTGATGAAATCAAACGATTCATTGCTTTTTGCAACTACTACAGAAGACTCGTTCCAAATTTCGTAGAATATTTTAGAGTTTTAACACGACTCTGCAGAAAGAATGTTTCCTTCGATTGGACTAAGGAATGTGAAAGATCTTTTGATTACTTGAAGAAAGCACTACTTAGTCCAAATATCTTACAATACCCCGATTTCAATAAAGAATTTTGTATAACAACAGACGCCAGCGGCTATGCCTGCGGCTCAGTCCTTAGCCAAGAATATGAGGGAAAATATTTACCAATTGCCTATGCAACAAGATCTTTTACGAAAGGAGAAATAAATAAAGCGACAATTGAAAAAGAATTAGCAGCCATTCACTGGGCTATCTATCATTTACTTCAGACCAAACGTATATGGTACAAAATGTCTGATTAAAACTGACCATCGACCTTTAACATACCTGTTTTCAATGAAAAATCCTTCATCAAAATTAATTAGAGTAAGATTGGATTGGAGGAATATGACTTTGAGGTGGAATACACAGCTGGAAAAGAAAATTACGTAGCCGACGCATTATCCAGAATAAGTATTAGGAATCTAAAAGACATGTCAGTGGAAGCATGTAAAATACTAAGTCACTACAAGATCCGAGACATAAAAACCAGCCAGCAATAATATAAATGAAGAAAATAAAAGTCACATAGAGAACCCTATAATATATGAAGCGCTAAATAAATTTGAAGTAAAAAGACATGTCGAGCTCGTTTTCGATCCTCCGAAATTATATTTCAAAAAAGGAAAGAAAATTTGTAGCACAATAGATACAAGCAACCTAATTGTTGAGGATAAAATTGACTTAGGACAATTCTTTACCAGGCTTACAAAAGAAGCCGGCAATTTAGGTCTTGTAAAGATACAGTTGTCTTTAGGGGACAAATTTTTTAAAGATAATTATACTCGAGTAAGCAAATTTAAGGAAATAGGTACCAAAGTTCTCAAAAATCTAACAATCGCATTTTTTTTTTTTTTTTTTAGTGTTTATTTATTTCGATGTTGATGATCTTATATACTAAAATAAATAATAGTTTTCATTTAGTAATACAATTATACAATGACTCTAGACGAGTTCTCATGTACTTGGCGGGCTACATATGATATAATATAACATTTTATTAGTTGATAACACTTATGTGTAACCGCTTTAACTTAAAGCATATATGAACCATGATTATGTTGCAAAGAAAAAAACATTAAAAAACAATGCCTGATTAAATATTTTTAATAAAAGATAAAATTAAGTAAGGGAAAATTATGTCGGATGTCCGGCATGAGCAGGTGTTGTGGTTATATGTGATTTAGCCACCAGCATTGTTTTATGATGGAAGATGCTTCTAGTTTGTCTCTGGTGGAGATATATGTATTAAAACGTTTGTTTTCTGTGTTAATTGTTTTCGAGGTGATTATTTTCATATTCGCTCTTCTAAAAATGTGATAGATTATCGGTATGTGATCTTTATTTTGTATAAATAAATTCCTGTCAAGGTAAAGGAATGATTCTGGGGGTGTAAATCCATTTCTAACTGTAAGGGAAAAGTATTCTTCGCTTTCATAGAAGGGTGCACTTATCAGTGTGTTATTGTCATTGTTAAGACAGCGTAGTATATGTCTCCTTGTCAAATTTATTATGTGGCAGTCAATTCTCGGTACTTTTGCTGTACTATAGACCTTCGCATTCGAAATGTATTTGGTATAATTACTATATGCTGACCTGTACAAGGAAGTACAGGATCTCAAAATTTTACGTTCAAACTTTCTCATCCTTTCCATGTATGATGGGGATATGTTAAACCAAATCTGGCATCCATACGTAAGTATAGGTCTTAAAAGTGTTTGATACATAATGGATTTCAGCCTTTTATCCAAAAATTTTGTCGAGAACATTTTTTTATAAACATGGAACGCCTTAGTAGTTTTCGTTATTTGGTAGTTAATGTGATCGTTATAGTATAAAAATTTATCCAGATATGTATATACCAAGGTATTTGACTCTCTCGGATTGTTTAATTATGAGATTGGATTCGTTCGAAATAATTTGGAAGTTTTTTCCAGTTTCACATTTGTTAGCGTTTACTTTGAGTTGCCAATCTATTGTATATTCTTCGACAGTATTGTATTTACTCTGGAGATTTGTGTTTATGTTAGTAATTGAACTATCTGAGTGATAAATAACAACATCATCGGCAAATGCTATTATGTTGTCTATTTTATGCAACAAATCTAGTATATAGATATTAAAAAGAATGGGGGCATTTACAGTACCTTGCTGCAGTCCATTTATTATATTAAATTCTCGTGTACTTTTTATACCATTTGCATATACCGAGAATTTTCTATTAGAGAGCATATTATAAATTAGTATTACAAGATGAAGAGGGAATTTGTATCCAATGAGTTTCGTTATGAGTCCTTTTACCCACACTTGGTCGAAAGCCTTTTCTATGTCGAGGAAGCAAGCTCCTGTGACATATTTTTTATTCCAGTTCCAGTTTATTTCGGAAACCAGAAGGCTGATGGCGTGAATAGTTGAGTGCCCATATTTAAAGCCGAATTGTTTGGGACTTATTAGGTTATTATTTTCGATAATTCTATTAATGTTTATGTTTATAGCTACCTCGAAAACTTTACTAATATTTGGGAGCAAGTTGATTGGGCGAAGATTTTTGATACTGTTTTTATCTCTGTCTTTTTTAGGTATCACTATAGTTTTGGCGATTTTCCAAAGGGATGGGAAGTATGCATTGTTCAACATGTTGTTGAAAAGCGTGCAATATTCTAAAATTATTTCTGTGGATAAATTTTTAAGGACGATATTTGGAATTTGATCTAAGCCTGATGAGAGTTTGCCTTTCAAATTCGAAAATACATCTGAGAGGTCGTTGGGAAGAATGAAAAATCTTTCAGTTTGTTCCTCGGAAAGGTTATTTGCCCTCTTTTCGATGGTAAATGTTGTTTTGGTTGCTTCGATGCTGTCGAATAAAGTTTTTGTTTTCAAAAACTCATTGAAGCAATCTTCAACCTGTGAATGAATGAGGTTGTCGGGTTTGTTCTGTTTTGGAGAGTGGATTGATTCAAAATGAACGCCAATTATATCAACTATTTCTTTGCTATTTTTAATAATGTAATTGTTGGTTGAGGTATTTTTTTCAATAACGGTACAATCTAGTCCGGCTTCTTGTATGAGTGGGGATGAAGCAAATGGAATACAAAGATGATTGATAGTCTCTCCCTGATTTTTTATAAAAAATTTTTTAATTTTTGACATTTTAAGAGGATCGCTAGTGTTGATAAAGGATAGTTTTCGTTCAAGTTGCTTGTTTATGTGTATTTTGATGTTGTCCTGAATTAATTTCTTTATTAGCTTGAGTTTGGCTTTTTCTTGTTGTATATTGCTATAAGAGCAATGTAATTGTAGGCGATTATAATTTTTTATCAAAGTAAGTGTTTTACTTTTTTCTAAGAGCAATGATTTTAAAATTGGTATGTTGGTAAGTATGTTAGTAGTGCTATTAGATTTTATATTTGGTACATTCTTCTCTATGGCTGTTAATATTATTTTGTTAAGTTTATCTAGGTGATGGTCGATCTCAAAGTTTTTCAAGTTCCTATTGTCGGGTGTCCGCGTTTTATTTTCAAGTTCTGAAGTCAGGGTGTTTTTAAAATTTTTCCAGTTTGGTTTTTCGTAGTCCAAAATTTTTTGTTGCGAGTTGCCCAATAATGTGAATAAGCTATTGTTGTCTCTACGAGCGATAATTTCTATGGCGTTATGATCGCTATCGTAGTTAAGGCAGTTGAGAGAGTTCACTGTGTCGTTGCTTTTTTGTATGTTTAGTCTATGGTCTGCAATACAGATATCTAAAAACGAATTAGATCTTAAGTATGACGGAGATACAGTGGCATATAGATTGCAGCGGTATCTCATCTCATTCGACGTAAGCCAATCTTTTAGTGATTTGCCTTTAGAATTTTCTTGGACATTACCCCAGTCCGCGTGCTTACTGTTGAGGTCTCCGGCTAGTATGTAATAATGATTCAATTGTTCAAGATTTAGAGCTTCGAAAACTGAATTGAGTTCTGCTTTAAATACGTCATTATTGTTCCCTGCCGGATAATATGCTGCTATTATGTATAATATATTATTTGGAGGCATGTGTATTTTAACAATGCAAGTTTCAAAAACTGTTAAGTTATCAATTTTACGGTTAAAAACTTTGGTAAATTTTATATTGTCTTTGATTAGGATCGCTGTTCCACCACCTCTCATACCTGCCGACCTATCTTTCCTTATTAAATTATATCCAAGAAATTTTAACTTATGTTTCGGATTTAATTTAGTTTCGTTAAGTAGTAATATATCTGGATTTCTATCTTTTATAAATTTACTTAAGTCTAATCTTCTGCATAAGTTTATGAGGGAGTTAACATTAAGAGAAATAATGTTTAAGTGAGGTTTATTAACAGTTTGCAAGGGACCACCACTCATACTGAGTCCATAATACCACATATTGCATCGACTCTTGCAGTCTGCAATTCTAGTTGTTTTTGTAGGTTTGTAATTTGATTACTTAGTGTTAAGATTGTATTTTTTAATTCTAATAGAAAAGAATTTTGCATGTTTTGGTTATTGATAGTATCAGAAGCAACTCGCTCTTCTCTCAATACATTTGCATAGCTTACATTATGGTTAGTAGATTTGTTGTAATTAATAGGGTGATTAGTTTTAGTTGTAGCTAAACTTTGTTTTTTCAATCTCATTTTCTGTTGCAGCTCTTTATAGCGTTCACAACCTCTGTATGATGTTGGGTGTCCATTTTTTTGCATAGTACGCAGTATGGGTCTCGTTTTTCTGTTGAGTCATCTTCAGAAGAAGGGCATTCTTTGCTATTGTGTAGCCCACTACATTTCACACACCTGGCTGGCATATTACAATTGGCAGCACTATGAAAAAAATTTTGACAATTCCTACATTGTGGGATTTCGGGTCTGCGTAGATGTTCCCATTTGATACAGTGATATAGTATGCATTTGATGGCTTTTAATTCATTAACGTTGCTGTCAGCGCTTACTTGTACCATGAATATAGGAAGCGTTATCTTTCTCTCTACAGATTTCTTCGTAGTGAATTGACTTACTTTAAGTATGGTGAGATTTTCATTTTGATAGTGTTGAAGCTCATTTAAGATTTCTTCGCATTTGGTATTGCCGTTCAGGCCTTTCAACAGATAAGTTTTAGTTTTTAAGCATTTAGGTGTATACGAATAGTATTTTACCTTGGCTTTTTCAAAACATCCGCAGACTCTTTTATAATCGTCGAGATTTGTTAAATAAATCGCTATTTTATTTTGGCTATATTCTTTTATTTTAAATTGAGTTATCTTCAAACCATCTTTAATCAATTCTATTATTTGTTTAAATTCTACATCGAATGTATTAATTGGAGGAATGTTTTTGCTGTTGCTTTTGTTTTTCACATTTGTATTTGCTTTTGGTTCTTGTTTATTTGTTACACTTGCAGCTGCTGCTTCGGCTGCTGCTGCGCTTGTTGATGGGTTGTAGTTGTTGTTTATAGCATGAGCTCGTGTTTCTTCGCTATCGTTACTTAGCTTGTTGGTTTGCACATATTGTTGGAATTTTATAAATGCTTCATTACACTCTTCTAGATCTTCATCTAGTATTGCGTAGTAATTGTTTTTGGTGGTTTTTGACATCGTGTTTTCTGTCACGCTGTCATTTTTTCTTTTTCTTGTCAAGTCATTATTTGATGATTCTATAATTTTATTAAACACAGAGTCAAGCGCATTGCGCTCGCACATAATTATGAACTACTATTTCTGCTAGTTTTATACTACACTTGCAACTTCTGAAACAGTGATTTAGATATTAAATAAGTTGGTTTTTGTATTTTTGCACAGGGCAAAAGAAGAACGCTATCCGAATACGTGTTGCTACGTAGGCACGATCAAACTCCTCTAACAATCGCATTAACCCCAGAAGTTCTGCATGTGACAAATGTCGACAAAATTAAAGACATTTTTCATAAATATCATGACGATCCTATATGTGGAGGCCACCCAGGAATAAATCGCATGACAAAAAAGATCAAACAAAAATATAGCTGGAAAAATATGAAAAGTGACATAAGAAAATATATAAGAAATTGCATCCACTGTAAGAAAAACAAAGTTAACAAACATATAAAAGAGCCAATGCCTATAACGGAGACATCTCCGAAAGCATTTGACATAGTACAAATTGATACAGTTGGACCGCTACCAAAATCAATTTATGGAAACGAATATGCAGTTACTATGCTTTGTGACTTAACTAAATACTTGGTCGCAATTCCAGTCCAAAGTAAACACGCACGGTTGCTAAAGCGGTATTCGAGCATTTCATTCTGGTTTATGGTTGTATGAAAACAATCACGACGGACATGGGAACAGAATACAAAAATAACTTATATGAGGAATTGTGTAAACTTCTCAAGATTGAGGACAAAACTTCAACACCTTACCACCATCAAACTTTATGAACTGTTGAACGCAGTCACAGAACGTTTAATGAATATGTACGTTCTCACATATCTAGTGACAAAGACGAGGTACTCATCCCACCTCAGGTATTTCACATATTGTTACAATACAACACCATCTACTGTACATAAATATTGTCCTTTCGAGCTCGTATTCGGAAAAAACCCCCAAACTTCCGAATTCCTCAAAGAAAATACAATAAGCCCAATCTATAACCATTAAGCTTAAGACAAATAAATTAAATACATACTACAAATAGCGCAACAAAGAGCTAGAAAGTTAGTTCAAGAAGCTAAAAAAAATACAAAAATTAAATTACGATAGAAGTAGCCACAGTATTAAAATAAATATGGTAAGCTTAGTATTAGTTAAAGACGATATAAAGGAACATATAAAGTAGAAAATATAGATAGTAAAAATATTAACACTCTAATCCCCTGTAATGTACAAAATGTAAATGAAAATAAGAAAATAATAATTCATAAAAATAGGCTTAAACTACTACAATAAAATAATTTAAATAGAAATACTAATTACAATAGCACACATTTAAGTGAACAGAAGCATTCCACTTTACTCATACTCTCCATTAAAGACTCGTAACATAATATAAAAAAATTAATTAAAAAAATTAAACAAATCAAAAAGGAAGATAAAGGGTACATAAACAGATAAAGTTACGTTATAAATAAACAAAATAACAAAGAAAGCACAAACGGTTTCAAAAGTTAATTGTGCCACTCGAGTAGCCATCCATAATTGGTGCACAAATTATGTATGACTACTCTTTCAAAGGCGGATGGTGTAGCATTCATTCATTCACCCATTCATTCAGTCATTCATTCATTTGAACAAACATACATTTTGACTCGTTTTGGTATGTCATGAGATGCATTGACTCTTACATACATATTCAGTCAATTGCACATACATATATTCCGATACGCGCCACGACAGTATACGAATCGAGACGTATTATGTTACAAGTTAAAGCTGACGGTTTGCTCACCACCAACCTTTGCCTGCACACAATTTATTCCCACGACTAGTTGACACTTACTCTATTCTGCTTTTTTGCTTACTAAGCATTTCCAACAACTAACAGTTATTTGCTTACTAAGCGTTTCCCACAACTAATGTTATTTGCTCAGAGTTTGCGTTTCCCACCGAGCTGCATATATGTATCTACGCAGTTCATATTTTATACATTTAGTATGTAAGTATGTATTAATGTAAATATGTATGTAGGTAGCTCATAATAATTAATTAGAATAATTTTGTATAAATATTAAAGTAATTTCGTCAATAAAGACAATGATCGTTTGGACATCAAACGAGTAACCAAGATTTACTTCTTTATCATTACAATTTATGCGAAAGTATTCGTGGGTATGGCCTCACGCACCGTCCATATAGAACTTGCAGAATATTTAAGCACCAGGTCCTTCATAGTTGTGCACGATCGCTTTATAAGCCGTCGCGGAATTTGTGCTAAGCTCTTCAGCGACAATGGTACTCTATTTGTAGGAGCTGACAGGCAGATGCGTGGTGATTCAAAAGCATGGATGTTAACGTACGCGCAGCAGCATGTAGCTCAAGCGGGTACTCAATGGAATTTCATAGCACCAGCTGCGCCACATCATGGAGGAATCTGGGAGGTGGCTGTTCGCTTGACAAAAAGCATCTACTTCGCATCATGGGCAGACAATCATTACATTATAATGACCTTAATACGCCTCTAACAAGGATTGAAGCCTGTTTAAACGTATGGCATTACACGATGACCCGCAAGGTGTCTTGGCTCTAACACCGGGGATTTCCTTATTGGCCGCCCTCTAAATAGCCGTCCAGAACCGCACCCGCCGGACATCCCCGAAAACCGCCTAGTGTACTGGCTCCGGTTGCAAAAATTGTACGAGCATTTTTGGGTACGCTGGCAGAATGAATATTTGACCTCGCTCCAGGCACGCAACAAGTGCGGCCTGAACCAAACCTACAGCTCGATGATGTAGTACTTATTCGAAATGAGAACTTGCCACCGTCGTACTGGAGAACTGGTCGCATTATTGATACCCACCCTGGCAGCGATGGCCTTGTACGCGTGGTTACCATTGCATACAACGAAGACCAACTAACTTCGGAAGAAACATACGTCAAACGCCAGTGTCAGCGACCAGTACAAAAGGTTGTGAGGTTGACTGGAATAAACAAAGAAATTCTGAACCGCGAGGGTTCAGCTGGGCAATTGGGAATAATTACCCAGAAGCACCCCTCTGCTAGTGCACAAATAGTGCGACCATCTTATCATACAGTTTCGCATATATTACATTGGTATAATATATAAGTACTGCATAACATATTTACCTACATACCTCTGCACATATCTATCACAGCACAGCTAATTGCACTCAGAGTCGCACATAGCATTTCAAAACATATTTTGCTTTTTCGCTTTGTCCCTCTAAACACAATGTACATAAATAATATATACATATAGTTTTAGCTAAGTCAATTCGATCTAACTGCATATCAAAAAGGGCATATAAAGTATATGCATCTTGTTTTAAGTTTAAGTACCGTTTTTATGTGAATTTGGTTTTTGGGAAAATAAAGGAGTTGCTGAAGAGGTACAGGACAGTGAAAGTCCAAGTCAAAATTGATCGTTTTCTTTTTAATTTTATACAGTCAGTGATAGCAGATGTAGGAAGTACGGGTTGGGGGAGGAAACGATCGATCACGTTTTGTCGTGTCCTGCGCTTGCCAGGTTAAGACTCTATCTATTAGGAGTGATACAGCTGTCAGATCTAGAAGCAGCAAGTGGCTTAAGTTCTAGAAAACGTCTAGTATTTGCCAAGAGGATGGAGTTGTTTTGTAACGTAGGTCCAGGTTTTTGACAAAATATATGATGAAATTTTGAGCTTCTAGCTGTTAAAATGGGGCAGAAATTACGAAAAGTTTCTTATCTGAACAATCGCTTGTATGGAATATATACTTTATATACCAGCGATCTATGCAATGTTTTCTGACAACAATGAATTCTATATGCGTAAGCATTCGGTGAATCTTGGAGCCTCCAGCTGTTAAAATGGAGCAGTAATAACGAAGAGTTTCGTATCTGAACTATCGGTTGTGGGGGATATATGCTATATATACGATCGATCGCATAAATTTTTAAGACAACAATATGTGCAATATACTAAAGCATATGGTGAAGTTTGAAGCTTCAATCTGATAAATTGAGGGAGATATGACGAAAATCCTCTGTTCTGAATAATTGGTTGTATGGGGGATATATGTATGCTGTAGTGGTCCGATGCGGCCGGTTCCAACAAATATCTAATAGGACACCTAAATATACCGGCTTACCAAATTTTATCAAGATATCTCAAAAATTGAGGGACTAGTTTGCATACAAACAGACAGACGGTCAGGGCTAAATCAACTCAGCTCTTCATCCTGATCATTTCCTTATACTTATATATACCAACGATCTATACAATTTTTTCAGAAAACAATGAGTGATCTATACGTAAGCATTCGGTGAAATTTGAAGCTTCTAGCTGCTAAAAGGGTCTATAATATATATACCACCGTTCACTATGATTTTTCAGACAACAATATATGCTAAATAAGCATTTGGTGAAAAGTCTGTAGCTGTTGAAATGGGGCAAAAATTACGAAAAGTTTCTTATCTGAACAATCAGTTGTATGAAATATATACTATATATGTAGCGAATGATGCAGATGCAAAGCTCAATTTATTTATTGTTATTCCAATACATTTCAGTAACAATGCAAAAACTCTCACTGAGCGACCTAGCGGTAAATAAAGTCGTATGGTTTCTATCATTGTTTAACACATACAAATCATTTCCAATACGTGGAAGGGTTGCCACATGTCTCCCCTTATTTTTTTATACTCAGTTGAGCAGAGCTCACAGAGTATATTAAGTTTGATTGGATAACGGTTGGTTGTACATATATAAAGGAATCGAGATAGATATAGACTTCCATATATCAAAATAATCAGGATCGAAAAAAAATTTGATTGAGCCATGTCCGTCCGTCCGTCCGTCCGTTAACACGATAACTTGAGTAAATTTTGAGGTATCTTGATGAAATTTGGTATGTAGGTTCCTGAGCACTCATCTCAGATCGCTATTTAAAATGAACGATATCGGACTATAACCACGCCCACTTTTTCGATATCGAAAATTTCGAAAAACCGAAAAAGTGCGATAATTCATTACAAAAGACCGATAAAGCGACGAAACTTGGTAGATGAGTTGAAATTATGACGCAAAATAGAAAATTAGTAAAATTTTGGACAATGGGCGTGGCACCGCCCACTTTTAAAAGAAGGTAATTTAAAACTTTTGCAAGCTGTAATTTGGCAGTCGTTGAAGATATCATGATGAAATTTGGCAGGAACGTTACTCTTATTACTATATGTACGCTTAATAAAAATTAACAAAATCGGAGAAGGACCACGCCCACTTTTAAAAAAAAATTTTTTTTTAAGTAAAATTTTAACAAAAAATTTAATATCTTTACAATATATAAGTAAATTATGTCAAGATTCAACTCCAGTAATGATATGGTGCAGCAAAATACAAAAATAAAAGAAAATTTAAAAATGGGAGTGGCTCCGCCCTTTTTCATTTAATTTGTCTAGGATACTTTTAACGCCATAAGTCGAACAAAAATTAACCAATCCTTTTGAAATTTGGTAGGGGCATAGATTTTATGGTGCTAACTGTTTTCTGTGAATATGGGCGAAATCGGTTGATGTCACGCCCAGTTTTTATACACAGTCGTCCGTCTGTCCTTCCGCATGGCCGTTAACACGATAACTTGAGCAAAAATCGATATATCTTTACTAAACTCAGTTCACGTACTTATCTGAGCTCACTTTATCTTGGTATGAAAAATGAACGAAATGCGACTATGACCACGCCCACTTTTTCGATATCGAAAATTACGAAAAATGAAAAAATGCCATAATTCTATACCAAATACGAAAAAAGGGATGAAATATGGTAAGGTAATTGGATTGTTTTATTGACGCGAAATATAACTTTAGAAAAAACTTTATAAAATAGTTGTGACACCTACCATATTAAGTAGAAGAAAATGAAAAAGTTCTGCAGGGCGAAATAAAAAACCCTTAAAATCTTGGCAGGTATTACATATATAAATAAATTAGCGGTATCCAACAGATGATGTTCTGGGTCACCCTGGTCCACATTTTGGTCGATATCTGGAAAACGCCTTCACATATACAACTACCACCACTCCCTTTTAAAACTCTCATTAATACCTTTAATTTGATACCCATATCGTACAAACTCATTCTAGAGTCACCCCTGGTCCACCTTTATGGCGATATTTCGAAAAGGCGAACACCTATAGAACGAAGGCCCACTCCCTTTTAAAAATACTCATTAACACCTTTCATTTGATACCCATATCGTACAAACAAAGTCTAGAGTCACCCCTGGTCCAGAAAGGCCCACTCCCTCTTAAAATACTCATTAACTCCTTTCGTTTGATACCCATATTGCACAAACGAATTCTAGAGTCACCCCTGGCCCACCTTTATGGCGATATCTCGAAACGGCGTCCACCTATGGAACTAAGCCCCACGCCCTTTTAAAATAATCATTAACACCTTTCATTTGATACCCATATCATACAAACAAATTCTAAAGTCACCCCTGGTCCACCTTTATGGCGATATCTCGAAAAGGCGAACACCTATAAAACGAAGGCCCACTCCCTTTTAAAAATACTCATTAACACCTTTCATTTGATACCCATATCGTACAAACAAAGTCTAGAGTCACCCCTGGTCCACCTTGATTGCGATACCTCGAAAATGCGTCCACCTATAGAACTAACGCCCACTCCCTCTTAAAATACTCATTAACTCCTTTCGTTTGATACCCATATTGCACAAACGAATTCTAGAGTCACCCCTGGTCCACCTTTATGGCGATATCTCGAAAAGGGGTCCACCTATAGAACTAAGCCCCACGCCCTTTTAAAATAATGACTAACACCTTTCATTTGATACCCATATCGTACAAACAAAGTCTAGAGTCACCCCTGGTCCACCTTTATTGCGATACCTCGAAAATGCGTCCACCTATAGAACTAAGGCCCACTCCCTCTTAAAATACTCATTAACTCCTTTCGTTTGATACCCATCTTTCACAAACGAATTCTAGAGTCACCCCTGGCCCACCTTTATGGCGATATCTCGAAATGGCGTCCACCTATGGAACTAAGGAATACTCCCTTTTAAAATGCTCATTAACACCTTTCATTTGATACCCATATCGTACAAACGCATTCTAGAGTCACCCCTGGTCCATCTTTACGGCGATATCTCGAAAAGGCGTCCATCTATAGAACTTAGGTCCACGCCATTTTAAAATACTCATTAATACCTTTCATTTGATACCCATATCGTTCAAACGCATTCTAGAGTCAACCCTGATCCACCTTTATGGCTATATCCCTAAATGGCGTCCACCTATAGAACTATGGCCCACTCCCTCATAAAATACTCTTTAATGCCTTTCACTTGATACACATGTCATACAAACACATTCCAGGGTTTCCCTCGGTTCATTTTCCTACATGGTTATTTTCCCTTATGTTGTCACCATAGCTCTCAACTGAGTATGTAATGTTCGGTTACACCCGAACTTAACCTTCCTTACTTGTTTTTTTTTTCAAGTCTAAAAATTACAATTCATGGTAAGCAAATTAGATATCATTATTTAAAAAATTATTCATTACTAGCTGACCCCGCAGGCGTTGCCCTGCGTTAAATTATGTCTTTGAAATCAAACTTTCTATAACTTATAGTTTGTTAATCCGTTATTTATTTTTTAACAATACAAAAACTCATTCACTTAACTGAATGCTCAAAACAAATAAAAATTTAATATTTAAATTAACAGTGTCGGCAGTCTTTTCAAATTTCATAAAATCTGTGGTCATTTGTGGAAATACTTACTGGATGAGTTGCGGTTGTGTCGATTTTTATTGTATTTCCCTTTATTGGAGCACTCGGTGACAAACTATATTTTTCGTTTTGTTGTCAGGTGCGAGAATGATCAAATCGAATGGTTTTCCTGCACGGGAACATGCGACATACAGTCGACCGTGTGAAAAACATTCACTTTCCAGGTTCAGGCCACAAACACTGAATGATTGGCCTTGTGACTTATTTATCGTCATGGCAAATGCGAGACGAATCGGAAACTGGATTCGTTTAAACTCAAATGGCATATCGGCTGGGATCATTGGAATTCTCGGAATGAGAACTTCCTCACCTCTGAATTTCCCTTTTAATACCTTTGCGTGAATCACATTGCCCATGATTTTAGTGACTGCTAAACGGGTACCGTTGCATAGCTTTGGCTGATTCAAATTGCGAAGCATGATGACGACTGGACCAACCTTTACTTGTAAATTGTGCGGTGGCAATCCAGGCACATCCAATGAATTTAAAAACTCCGTTGGGTAGTTTGTTGCTTCGTCTTCATTGGTTACATAATCGATAGATTTGAAGGAATGCAGTGAACCACCGATTTCTTCTGGGATTTTGCAATTTAATTGATCCACATCTTTGTTTTTTGCTGCCAAAATTGCTCTTTCACCCAATGTGGTTGGCAACGTTGTTCGGAAAAACTTTGCTTATCAGCACCTCTTTCGTTGAGACGAAATTACAAAAGTTTGGTGGAAAGGAAATCAATCAATTTGACGCGTCTACTGGAACACGACCATTGCCGATAGTTAGCAATTGGTTGGAGAACGCTTCTGCAGATGGATCGCTTAGTAATGCAACTCGCATGTTGGTTTTCAGCTGCAATTTCTTCACGTAAGACCGCAATGTCGAAGATTTGAGGCAAGCATTGATTTCATCGGCAGCGGTCGATCGTGGTATTACCGGTAGTGCTTGTCGGAAATCGCCGGAGAGCAAAATCAATGCACCCCCAAAATGTCTTGTGTCATCACGCAGATCGTTCATGGTGCGATTCAGGGCTACTAACGCATGTTTATGTGACATGGTGCATTCGTCCCAAATATATATTTTGCTCCTTACCAAAACTTTGGCCATTGCTGGCTGTTTCGCGATGTTCCAGGTTGGTTCTGCAACCGCTTGAAGGTTTAATGGCAATTTTAATGCCGAATGAGCGGTCCGGCAACCTTCCAGCAGAGTAGCGGCTATTCCAGAAGAAGCCACTGCTACCGCAATTTCCGATATTGCACGAACTGTAGCCAAAATAAGTGATATAAGGAATGTCTTGCCAGTGCCACCAGGCGCATCAAGGAAAAATATGCCATCATTTCCATCATCAACTCCCTTCATCACCGTATCGTACACTTCTTTCTGTTGGGGATTCAACACAGGTACATTCGTTCTAACAAACTGGCTTAATGCATTTGTTTCGTATTCACGTTCAAGATGCAATTCTCGTTCGAAAGCATCGTTTATTCCACGATTTGGTGATAGCATTCCTAGCCTGACTAATAGTTTGCCGCACATAAGGTAACACATGTCTTCTACCAAAACCAAAGCCTGGTTGTGCATCTCTTCATTCATCTCAAGGTTGGGATTCATTGAATAGACTCGAAAATGATGCAAAATGTCTTCTGAAATGTCATCCTTGTATTTGTCCCACAATTCACGTGGATTCGATGAAAAACACGTGGAAATAATAATGGCAAACAATGTGCGTAACTGTATTGGAGATGCGGATATAGTTGCTTCGGCGATAGTCGTGTCCCAATGGGCATCGTTTTCAAGCAAATTGAGCTCCTGGCATGCAGTACGAAATGTTGGAAATACATTCACCAACAATAGTCGCCAGCAAAAGCATTCATCATTATTCGGATGCACTGTATAAATCCGGCCAAGAGCTGTAGTAGAACGCACATCCGGATGACCTGGTATTATATCGCCTTGCTTTCTACGTTGAAATTTCTTCGATGAAGAATTCCAAGTGTATTAACGCGGCATCTCCATGTAAGATAGCGTACGTGCAAAGGGATCACTTTGGCAAATCGAGAAGAAATTGCTCAATGTTGTCGCTGGTGGGTTTTGAATACGTTGTGCGACATTTGCTGCATTAAAATAAACTCTTTGGCCGTTTTCCAGATGCACTGCTAAATGTGTAACAGTCGGATAGCGTTCGTGAATGGGAAATGAGAATATACGCCAAATCTCCTCATTGCAACTTACGTGTCAACCAACTTTATAGCGCGTGATTTCATCATTACGATCTGGACCTTGCAGATCAAAAGCCTTTCGTGACATATTTGCAAACGTATTTGATGGACTTAACGGAGTTGCAATACTCGACGTTACAATGCGCTTTGAATGTTTTGACAGAAGAGGCGAATACGGAACAACCCAAGAGTAGTCTACCATGAAATCATTGCCTTTCACTTTCATTATGATTGTCCTACCGCCATCACCAGGTGATCTACGCCGATACAGTGGATAGCCATCATTGCCAGCGATGGTCACATCGGTCAAATCTCGGGGATAACGCTTTGAACACTCCTTCGACCATGCACGATGATTGTGGGTTAACGGCACCACACGGCTCATGAATCATGTTCGTTATTACGACAACATGCAGGTCTGGATCGGTTACGGGATCAGGAATCTCGGCACATATGATGTCACCAATTTGGTCAGGTTGCAATTTTTCGACTAACCAAATGAGAATGTGCGCATGCGGCAAGCCTCTTTTTTGCCATTCAATCGAATACATCCAACATCGAATATGCCCAAAGACATGATGCTTAACAATATAGTCCATCAGCGACCGGATTTTTTGCCTGAATACGCGTGCGGTGATATCGTGGCGATCACTTGAAGTTTGACCAGGAAGCAGAAGTTGAACAATTTCTGTCCATTTTGGATTGCACGTGAAGGTGATGAACAGGTCTGGAGGACCATAATGACGTGCATATGTCATTGCATCTTGCGCATATTCATGCATATAACGTGGGCTGCCAACGAACGTCGCCGGTAAAATGGTCAACCGTCCGATATTAGCTGCATTTCACCTACTATCAAAATTGCAACCTCATCTATTGTTGGAGCGTTGAACTGACGTTCATGTGTTCCAGTCGGTCGTTTATCAGCTCTAATCACAACTTTATAGTCATCAGTTGGCATTCGATCCAACGCAGTTTTGAATAACCGAAGCAATTCATGATGTTTATGAAGTAGCTGCTGCAGTTCTCCAAGAATTCCTCTTCTCATTGCAAGATTGATTATTTGACGCTGATCAAGTTGATTTTCCACATTGCCCATGAAATATATTTGTAGGAATTTATGTTGTGCATCTTCAAGCGGGAGTAATGCCCCAATTCGATGGTGAATTTGGCCTTGGTTGTGTGAAGTCGACGAGGAAGTTATAACAAAATATATCCTTTTATTTATTAAATCTTCATTTTTGTAATAATATTTTTAATGTTTTATCACATTGAACGTCGGATTGAATCCCGGTTCATCAATAATATTTGCTCCAAATGAAGTCATTTGAAAGAATCCGTTATATTTCTGAATGTTTGAGAGAAAATGACGTGATTCCAGTGTTTCACCACGAAGCAGGGAATGCAATGGCTCTGGCGGCAAGGGCAATAGTGGTAATTTAGCCTTGCCACTGAGACAGCATAACCCAGGTGTTTCTCCATCGAACTTCAATGCACTGCAATGGCTACACAAAACCTCCATCGGTCCAATTTGAACGGAAGGAAGCGAGGTGTAGTCAATTGTGCAATCGTAATGAAATGATACTCTATCCAAGTCAACACTTGAAGCACTTCTTCTTAATCGCTGATTTTGATTGTCACATTGTTGCGTTGCACAGTGGTGCATCTGCCGTTAAAGCATGGCAAAAATCAAAAAAATCATGAAGGCATTCGCTAAATCTAATACATGTTTCTAATAGAGAATTTTCCAGGGATCAAGAATATACAACTGTTTTTTCACAGAAAACTATAGTTTACCAGGCAGAGCCGCTCAAAGTCGACCAATTTTCAACATTGAGAAAAATTTGAAATTTTTCTTCTTTTTCGTTGTATTTAAAATGGTTTTGTGAGTAAATAAAGCGGCCGGTTGTCGTTTTATTGTATAGCAATTAAAGATAATTTAATTTAGCATTGAAACAAAAGAAAATTGTTTTTTTTTTTTGTTAAAAGTTGGCGGATATGTTTTCCGAAATGCCGATTTTTAGGCCCTTTTTAAAATTTTGATGGAAAAAAATGTTAAAATATGTGCTACGTCAAATACACAGTAGTTATTTGTGAAATATTCAGTTACCTAAATTCATAAAGTCTACCTGCGTCCAGCTGCAACTTCACCTTTTACATCAAATAAACTTAAACAATCTTGGGCATAAATACGCGTCTGAGCAGGTATATATAATTCAGTACGGCCGTAAGGTCGTTTTTTTTTATTGGAACTTGTTAACAACATACATTTTTTTAGTTACGAATTGTATACCTGAAATTCATTTTAATAATTTGAGTAGGTATATAAAGCTATCAATCATACAATGCACATTATCATTCGTCTTTTGGAGATTAAGGAACTAAGTATTCTGTTTACTTAAATAAAGTGAATAGTATTTTTAAATATAGTTCACAGTTTAATATTTAGTCAGATACACTCGAAGCCAATTCTAATATGTATCTAGAAAACTCGAAACTATTTGCGGTGTTTAAATCTACAAAGTCAAGACGGGACTTCGTTGAGGCTATTATGAGAGAATTAGCGAGTGAAACAAGCATTAAAGAAAAGGAAGGCCTGGAAGAAAAAATTGGTTTACAATACATTATGATAGAAAGAAAATGGAAGGACGTCTATCGTAATAGTTCAAAATTTCTAAGTAGGCATGAAAAGTGTCTAGCTGACAAAACTTTTTTGGACGAAGAAACGCCTAGCACGTCAACCAATCCAACTAGAGGGAGACCAACAAAACCCATAGAAGAGTGTTCTACCTACACAAGGAAAAGGAAGCTGTCTGATACCACAAAAGCTATGGCAAAGACTCATCTTTCAGAAGCACTGGCTATTAAATATAAAAAAGACGAAGAAAACGTGAAGTCTCATATAACAGAAGCAGTTGCGGTAGCAAGTCCAGTGCGACTAAAAAAAAAAAAAAATGTAAGGCGCGATAACCTCCGAAGAGATCTAAGGCCGAGCTTCTCTTCCAATTTGCGTCGTGCTCCTCTTGATTTTTCCCTACAAATTGGCCGGACGGGACCTACATGTTTTATGCCGACTCCGAACGGCATCTGCAAGGCAGATGAGTTTTCACTGAGAGCTTTTCATGGCAGAAATACAATCGGAGCGCTTGCCAGACACTGCCGAGGGGCGACCCCGCTTAGAAAAATTTTCTTCTAATTGAAAAATCTTATTTCTAAAATTTTGATGTTGCTTTGCCCGGGAGTTGAACCCAGGGCATACGGTGTGATAGGCGGAGCACGCTACCATCACACCACGGTGGCCGCCAGTGCGACTGATGAGGATCAAAAACAGCATTCCCACACCACCAAATGCGCTACCTAGGGAATACAATCCCAAAGAAGCTTTGGCGCTGTTTATAGATCTCGGTTTAACGAAGAAAAAATATATTATATTGCGTAAGTCATTATTGCAACGTAATGCCGATATTTTACCTGGATACAAAAAAATTACTCAAGCCAGAAAGAAGCAGTTCCTCTAAGTCCCAAAATAACCGAAGTATCAGCTGAAATTGAGCTACAAAACCTAATGGATCATACCTCTACACGACTCCTTCAAAGTTTTACTGAAGAAAATTTGAAATCACTGCCAAAGGAGCTAGCATTGATAACTAAGTGGGGTTGTGATGGATCATCAGGACAAAGCGCATATAAACAAAGAATAAATGTAGACGATGATACAATGACAGATAGTAATATGTTTATGGCTTCTATTGTTCCATAACGACTAAAAGATGAAGCTTCAGAATATTGGAAAAATCCACGCCCGTCATCAACTATATTGTGCCGCCCGATATTATTTAAATACGAGAAGGAGTCTTCGGAACTCATAAAAGCTACAGTGAGTAATATAAAAAATCAAATTGCCAAAGAACCAACAATAATTGAAATTGAAAAGGGGAATGTCATTACAATAAAGCATGACTTTCTTCTAACAATGGTCGATGGAAAAGTTTTGAACTTGATAACAAATATGACATCTACAATGAAATGTCCAATTCGTAAGAAGAGCCAAAAGGACTTTGAAAATCTTGATGATTCAATAACTGACGAACTAAATTATGTATATGGAATATCTCCTTTGCATGCTAGGATAAGATGTATGGAATTTGTTTTGAAGCTGGCTTCTACACTAACAACAAGGAGAAGTTTTCGACGACAATACAACATGTAAGGAGAAACAAAACAGGAGAAAAAAAAAATTCTGGATGCATTCTATAAAGAGATTGGCCTTAGAGTTGACTGTCCAAAGTATGGATACGGAAATAAAAATGATGGTAAATCCTCAAAAAGATTTTTTGAAAACGATGAAGTGACTGCTCGCATAACAGAAGTTGATAGAGATATTGTAAAAAGATTGGGAGTAATTTTAAATATTTTAAACTGTCATGAACCAGTTAGTGGAACCAAATTTGGAGAATATGCATCTAAAACTACAGAGTTGCTGCATCAAAGGTATCCTGAGAAGGAACTTACACCAACGGTACATACAATTTTAGCACATGGAAAAGATTTAATAGAGTACCAGTGCTTACCAATAGGTGAATTGTCTGAAGAAGCTCAAGAATTTAAGAAAAAGGACTACAAAATATATGAACACCTGCAAAGTATCACAAGTTAGACAAAACGAAGACCTTTTCAACATGTTAGCTATCTCTTCTGATCCAGTCATATCATCTATGAGGTATGTAAGAACACAAAAAGATCTTACAGATGCGTATAGCTCAAAAATGGTTGTTAGATATATGTTCCAATGACGATGACGATGTTAAGATAAAATAAGTTTCTCACTTCTTATCACAACAATGAAAAAGAGATTTACTAATCAATTTTGTTACTTTATTGAAAAATAAGATATCTATGTACAAGTTAATTTTTTACTTCAAATAAAAGAATTAAATAATTTAGTAATTTATAAATATATACTTTTCGTTATTGCATTTCTCTAAAGTTTATCAAATTTATTTTAAAGCTTAGCAATTTCGCCTTCAAACGAGTATTACATTTTTATAGAAATCAATACGTCTATCGAGTTTGGTACAAATTGGTAAAGCGGTTACTAAGATCAAACTTTTCTCATTAATAAACGCAATCAAAACAATGGAAACGTAAATCAGGTTAGTAGATTTAATCGTAGAGTTTGATACAGATTACAGCCTTATTCCGGAAAGCGACCATATCAAACACACCCTTGCGAAGAAGGTAAAGTCTGCGTTTGATTCGCTACTAGGGTCTGATGAGGTGTCAGGGGATGACGTTTTGGCGATAAGAAAGAAGCAAAAAGCAGCATTCGCAATCTACATGCGATGCTTAGCGTCTCTATCCGCTGAGGCAGAAAAATACAAGAAAGAGGACAAGAACGTCAACCCTGAGCAAGAATCTCATGGGCATAAAATTCGCCTCCCTGCTTGCGACACGGAAGTTTCTAAAGGGGATTATCTGTCTTGGCCAACTTTTCGTGACCTGTTATATACCGTGACTAAGTGCACCGTGACTAAGTGTACCTACAACTGTTCTAAATGCCACTCTCGTCACCACACGCTCCTGCATGCGGATACATCTCAGCAAAATGCGGTGCGCAATACTTTCAAAGATGCGGATAATATCCCAACAACTTCGGTACAGGCGCGACAATCTGCGAACCAGAATGTAAAATCCTGTCATGCCAATTCCAGCACAGGCGTGCTATTAAGAACTGCTCGCATACACATTCACCAAAATGGTACCGACTTCTCCGCGCGGGCATTAATTGATTCAGGGTCTGCATGTACCTTTATAACTGAGACTGAAAGGCAGAATCAATTTGCCAGCGAGGAAAATGCATGCCCAAGTTTCAGGCATCACAAATGCGGTGTCAGCTCAGGTGAAAGAAGCATCCAAAATTGAATTACGTTTACCAGTGGATGCTTCAGCCTGACTACACCCGTTCTAGTCCTAGTCAAACTCACTGGGTATCTTCCATCCTGCCATATCAACGCCATGACTATGCAGGCATTCCCAGACTTGGTTTTGGCAGACAAGAGGTTCTACGTCAACGAAGACAGAGACCTCATACTTGGAGGAGACGTATATCCCCAAATCATACTGAGCAGTCTGAAAAAGAATGTACTAAATACACTTTTGACCCAAGAGACAGTGTTCGGCTGGATACTAACCGGTCGCGTCGAAGCACCGAGTTCAACGAAGAGCATCATGTCATTCTACAACGAGGTTGCGTTAGACAGTCAATTAAAGGCCTTCTGGGAGGTAGAAAATGTGCCCAAAAATAAAATGCTTAATGAAGAGGAAAGGTATTGTGAACAATTATTTAAAGACACAACTAAACGTGATGAGAATTATAGGTGTACAGTTTCGCTACCATTCAGGCAGGATTACCCTGAGAATATTAAATTAGGACCGTCCCTAAGGCGCGCATGTTCACAATTCTTCAGAAATGAGGGGCGATTACTAAAAAACCCAGAGTTAGGGAAAGAGTATGTTCGGGTGTTGTCAGAATACGCAACGCTCGGACATATGAGAAAAATAAAAAACAATATTCCCTCCAATGTTTCGGATAATTATTTCCTGCACCACCACGCCGTTGCAAAGGCGGAAAGTACCACTACCAAGGTCCGCGTCGTCTTCAACGCATCAAGTCCGACGGCAAATGGCATTAATCTAAAAGACATACTCCACCTAGGTCCAGTACTCGAAGCAGACTTGCCCATTTTAATTCTACGTTGGAGACTGTACCGCTTTGTCTTTAATAGTGACATAGAAAAGATGTATAGGCAAATTTGGGTGGCCGATAATCACGCCAAATTTCAAAGAATTGTCCATCGAACATCCCCCAACGAACCCATCAGCCTTTAAGAACTAAAGGCTGTCACATTTGGTGTAAACTGCGCCCCCTCACTCGCGATACGGTCACTTCTATAATTGGCTGATGATGTAGAATATACCCACCCAATAGCATCGGGTATATTACGAGAAAGTATGTATGTCGACGACGTTTTATCTGCAGGACATACAATAGCGCCAACCATCAGAGCAAGAAACGAGATTCGTGAAGCATTACACTCAGCTGGCTTTCCATTGCGCAAGTGGACATCAAATTGTGAGGAAATCCTTAAGACATCCTCAAAACGGATCTGCTCAGCGAGGACTTCCTAGCGTTCGAAGAGGCTAGCTCGGTGAAGGCACTCGGAATACGATGGAACGCGCACTCAGACATGTTTTACTTCAAAGCAGGAGTTTTAGAGAATTGCGAGAACATCACCAAACGCGCAATCCTATCCGCTATAGCCAAATTTTTGACCCTTTAAGCTGGCTTGCACCAATCGTCATAGTGGCAAAAATACTAATGCAGAATAAGGCAAAAGAAGAACGCTATCCGAATACGTGTTGCTACGTAGGCACGATCAAACTCCTCTAACAATCGCATTAACCCCAGAAGTTCTGCATGTGACAAATGTCGACAAAATTAAAGACATTTTTCATAAATATCATGACGATCCTATATGTGGAGGCCACCCAGGAATAAATCGCATGACAAAAAAGATCAAACAAAAATATAGCTGGAAAAATATGAAAAGTGACATAAGAAAATATATAAGAAATTGCATCCACTGTAAGAAAAACAAAGTTAACAAACATATAAAAGAGCCAATGCCTATAACGGAGACATCTCCGAAAGCATTTGACATAGTACAAATTGATACAGTTGGACCGCTACCAAAATCAATTGATGGAAACGAATATGCAGTTACTATGCTTTGTGACTTAACTAAATACTTGGTCGCAATTCCAGTCCAAAGTAAACACGCACGGTTGCTAAAGCGGTATTCGAGCATTTCATTCTGGTTTATGGTTGTATGAAAACAATCACGACGGACATGGGAACAGAATACAAAAATAACTTATATGAGGAATTGTGTAAACTTCTCAAGATTGAGGACAAAACTTCAACACCTTACCACCATCAAACTTTATGAACTGTTGAACGCAGTCACAGAACGTTTAATGAATATGTACGTTCTTACATATCTAGTGACAAAGACGAGGTACTCATCCCACCTCAGGTATTTCACATATTGTTACAATACAACACCATCTACTGTACATAAATATTGTCCTTTCGAGCTCGTATTCGGAAAAAACCCCCAAACTTCCGAATTCCTCAAAGAAAATACAATAAGCCCAATCTATAACCATTAAGCTTAAGACAAATAAATTAAATACATACTACAAATAGCGCAACAAAGAGCTAGAAAGTTAGTTCAAGAAGCTAAAAAAAATACAAAAATTAAATTACGATAGAAGTAGCCACAGTATTAAAATAAATATGGTAAGCTTAGTATTAGTTAAAGACGATATAAAGGAACATATAAAGTAGAAAATATAGATAGTAAAAATATTAACACTCTAATCCCCTGTAATGAACAAAATGTAAATGAAAATAAGAAAATAATAATTCATAAAAATAGGCTTAAACTACTACAATAAAATAATTTAAATAGAAATACTAATTACAATAGCACACATTTAAGTGAACAGAAGCATTCCACTTTACTCATACTCTCCATTAAAGACTCGTAACATAATATAAAAAAATTAATTAAAAAAATTAAACAAATCAAAAAGGAAGATAAAGGGTACATAAACAGATAAAGTTACGTTATAAATAAACAAAATAACAAAGAAAGCACAAACGGTTTCAAAAGTTAATTGTGCCACTCGAGTAGCCATCCATAATTGGTGCACAAATTATGTATGACTACTCTTTCAAAGGCGGATGGTGTAGCATTCATTCATTCACCCATTCATTCAGTCATTCATTCATTTGAACAAACATACATTTTGACTCGTTTTGGTATGTCATGAGATGCATTGACTCTTACATACATATTCAGTCAATTGCACATACATATATTCCGATACGCGCCACGACAGTATACGAATCGAGACGTATTATGTTACAAGTTAAAGCTGACGGTTTGCTCACCACCAACCTTTGCCTGCACACAATTTATTCCCACGACTAGTTGACACTTACTCTATTCTGCTTTTTTGCTTACTAAGCATTTCCAACAACTAACAGTTATTTGCTTACTAAGCGTTTCCCACAACTAATGTTATTTGCTCAGAGTTTGCGTTTCCCACCGAGCTGCATATATGTATCTACGCAGTTCATATTTTATACATTTAGTATGTAAGTATGTATTAATGTAAATATGTATGTAGGTAGCTCATAATAATTAATTAGAATAATTTTGTATAAATATTAAAGTAATTTCGTCAATAAAGACAATGATCGTTTGGACATCAAACGAGTAACCAAGATTTACTTTTTTATCATTACAACTTATGCGAAAGTATTCGTGGGTATGGCCTCACGCACCGTCCATATAGAACTTGCAGAATATTTAAGCACCAGGTCCTTCATAGTTGTGCACGATCGCTTTATAAGCCGTCGCGGAATTTGTGCTAAGCTCTTCAGCGACAATGGTACTCTATTTGTAGGAGCTGACAGGCAGATGCGTGGTGATTCAAAAGCATGGATGTTAACGTACGCGCAGCAGCATGTAGCTCAAGCGGGTACTCAATGGAATTTCATAGCACCAGCTGCGCCACATCATGGAGGAATCTGGGAGGTGGCTGTTCGCTTGACAAAAAGCATCTACTTCGCATCATGGGCAGACAATCATTACATTATAATGACCTTAATACGCCTCTAACAAGGATTGAAGCCTGTTTAAACGTATGGCATTACACGATGACCCGCAAGGTGTCTTGGCTCTAACACCGGGGATTTCCTTATTGGCCGCCCTCTAAATAGCCGTCCAGAACCGCACCCGCCGGACATCCCCGAAAACCGCCTAGTGTACTGGCTCCGGTTGCAAAAATTGTACGAGCATTTTTGGGTACGCTGGCAGAATGAATATTTGACCTCGCTCCAGGCACGCAACAAGTGCGGCCTGAACCAAACCTACAGCTCGATGATGTAGTACTTATTCGAAATGAGAACTTGCCACCGTCGTACTGGAGAACTGGTCGCATTATTGATACCCACCCTGGCAGCGATGGCCTTGTACGCGTGGTTACCATTGCATACAACGAAGACCAACTAACTTCGGAAGGAACATACGTCAAACGCCAGTGTCAGCGACCAGTACAAAAGGTTGTGAGGTTGACTGGAATAAACAAAGAAATTCTGAACCGCGAGGGTTCAGCTGGGCAATTGGGAATAATTACCCAGAAGCACCCCTCTGCTAGTGCACAAATAGTGCGACCATCTTATCATACAGTTTCGCATATATTACATTGGTATAATATATAAGTACTGCATAACATATTTACCTACATACCTCTGCACATATCTATCACAGCACAGCTAATTGCACTCAGAGTCGCACATAGCATTTCAAAACATATTTTGCTTTTTCGCTTTGTCCCTCTAAACACAATGTACATAAATAATATATACATATAGTTTTAGCTAAGTCAATTCGATCTAACTGCATATCAAAAAGGGCATATAAAGTATATACATCTTGTTTTAAGTTTAAGTACCGTTTTTATGTGAATTTGGTTTTTGGGAAAATAAAGGAGTTGCTGAAGAGGTACAGGACAGTGAAAGTCCAAGTGAAAATTGATCGTTTTCTTTTTAATTTTATACAGTCAGTGATAGCAGATGTAGGAAGTACGGGTTGGGGGAGGAAACGATCGATCACGTTTTGTACTCGTGTCCTGCGCTTGCCAGGTTAAGACTCTATCTATTAGGAGTGATACAGCTGTCAGATCTAGAAGCAGCAAGTGGCTTAAGTTATAGAAAACGTCTAGTATTTGCCAAGAGGATGGAGTTGTTTTGTAACGTAGGTCCAGGTTTTTGACAAAATATATGATGAAATTTTGAGCTTCTAGCTGTTAAAATGGGGCAGAAATTACGAAAAGTTTCTTATCTGAACAATCGCTTGTATGGAATATATACTTTATATACCAGCGATCTATGCAATGTTTTCTGACAACAATGAATTCTATATGCGTAAGCATTCGGTGAATTTTGGAGCCTCCAGCTGTTAAAATGGAGCAGTAATAACGAAGAGTTTCGTATCTGAACTATCGGTTGTGGGGGATATATGCTATATATACGATCGATCGCATAAATTTTTAAGACAACAATATGTGCAATATACTAAAGCATATGGTGAAGTTTGAAGCTTCAATCTGATAAATTGAGGGAGATATGACGAAAATCCTCTGTTCTGAATAATTGGTTGTATGGGGGATATATGTATGCTGTAGTGGTCCGATGCGGCCGGTTCCAACAAATATCTAATAGGACACCTAAATATACCGGCTTACCAAATTTTATCAAGATATCTCAAAAATTGAGGGACTAGTTTGCATACAAACAGACAGACGGTCAGGGCTAAATCAACTCAGCTCTTCATCCTGATCATTTCCTTATACTTATATATACCAACGATCTATACAATTTTTTCAGAAAACAATGACTGATCTATACGTAAGCATTCGGTGAAATTTGAAGCTTCTAGCTGCTAAAAGGGTCTATAATATATATACCACCGTTCACTATGATTTTTCAGACAACAATATATGCTAAATAAGCATTTGGTGAAAAGTCTGTAGCTGTTGAAATGGGGCAAAAATTACGAAAAGTTTCTTATCTGAACAATCAGTTGTATGAAATATATACTATATATGTAGCGAATGATGCAGATGCAAAGCTCAATTTATTTATTGTTATTCCAATACATTTCAGTAACAATGCAAAAACTCTCACTGAGCGACCTAGCGGTAAATAAAGTCGTATGGTTTCTATCATTGTTTAACACATACAAATCATTTCCAATACGTGGAAGGGTTGCCACATGTCTCCCCTTATTTTTTTATACTCAGTTGAGCAGAGCTCACAGAGTATATTAAGTTTGATTGGATAACGGTTGGTTGTACATATATAAAGGAATCGAGATAGATATAGACTTCCATATATCAAAATAATCAGGATCGAAAAGAAATTTGATTGAGCCATGTCCGTCCGTCCGTCCGTCCGTTAACACGATAACTTGAGTAAATTTTGAGGTATCTTGATGAAATTTGGTATGTAGGTTCCTGAGCACTCATCTCAGATCGCTATTTAAAATGAACGATATCGGACTATAACCACGCCCACTTTTTCGATATCGAAAATTTCGAAAAACCGAAAAAGTGCGATAATTCATTACAAAAGACCGATAAAGCGACGAAACTTGGTAGATGAGTTGAAATTATGACGCAAAATAGAAAATTAGTAAAATTTTGGACAATGGGCGTGGCACCGCCCACTTTTAAAAGAAGGTAATTTAAAATTTTGCAAGCTGTAATTTGGCAGTCGTTGAAGATATCATGATGAAATTTGGCAGGAACGTTACTCTTATTACTATATGTACGCTTAATAAAAATTAACAAAATCGGAGAAGGACCACGCCCACTTTTAAAAAAAAATTTTTTTTTAAGTAAAATTTTAACAAAAAATTTAATATCTTTACAGTATATAAGTAAATTATGTCAAGATTCAACTCCAGTAATGATATGGTGCAACAAAATACAAAAATAAAAGAAAATTTAAAAATGGGAGTGGCTCCGCCCTTTTTCATTTAATTTGTCTAGGATACTTTTAACGCCATAAGTCGAACAAAAATTAACCAATCCTTTTGAAATTTGGTAGGGGCATAGATTTTATGGTGCTAACTGTTTTCTGTGAAAATGGGCGAAATCGGTTGATGTCACGCCCAGTTTTTATACACAGTCGTCCGTCTGTCCTTCCGCATGGCCGTTAACACGATAACTTGAGCAAAAATCGATATATCTTTACTAAACTCAGTTCACGTACTTATCTGAGCTCACTTTATCTTGGTATGAAAAATGAACGAAATGCGACTATGACCACGCCCACTTTTTCGATATCGAAAATTACGAAAAATGAAAAAATGCCATAATTCTATACCAAATACGAAAAAAGGGATGAAATATGGTAAGGTAATTGGATTGTTTTATTGACGCGAAATATAACTTTAGAAAAAACTTTATAAAATAGTTGTGACACCTACCATATTAAGTAGAAGAAAATGAAAAAGTTCTGCAGGGCGAAATAAAAAACCCTTAAAATCTTGGCAGGTATTACATATATAAATAAATTAGCGGTATCCAACAGATGATGTTCTGGGTCACCCTGGTCCACATTTTGGTCGATATCTGGAAAACGCCTTCACATATACAACTACCACCACTCCCTTTTAAAACTCTCATTAATACCTTTAATTTGATACCCATATCGTACAAACTCATTCTAGAGTCACCCCTGGTCCACCTTTATGGCGATATTTCGAAAAGGCGAACACCTATAGAACGAAGGCCCACTCCCTCTTAAAAATACTCATTAACACCTTTCATTTGATACCCATATCGTACAAACAAAGTCTAGAGTCACCCCTGGTCCAGAAAGGCCCACTCCCTCTTAAAATACTCATTAACTCCTTTCGTTTGATACCCATATTGCACAAACGAATTCTAGAGTCACCCCTGGCCCACCTTTATGGCGATATCTCGAAACGGCGTCCACCTATGGAACTAAGCCCCACGCCCTTTTAAAATAATCATTAACACCTTTTATTTGATACCCATATCATACAAACAAATTCTAAAGTCACCCCTGGTCCACCTTTATGGCGATATCTCGAAAAGGCGAACACCTATAAAACGAAGGCCCACTCCCTTTTAAAAATACTCATTAACACCTTTCATTTGATACCCATATCGTACAAACAAAGTCTAGAGTCACCCCTGGTCCACCTTTATTGCGATACCTCGAAAATGCGTCCACCTATAGAACTAAGGCCCACTCCCTCTTAAAATACTCATTAACTCCTTTCGTTTGATACCCATATTGCACAAACGAATTCTAGAGTCACCCCTGGTCCACCTTTATGGCGATATCTCGAAAAGGGGTCCACCTATAGAACTAAGCCCCACGCCCTTTTAAAATAATGACTAACACCTTTCATTTGATACCCATATCGTACAAACAAAGTCTAGAGTCACCCCTGGTCCACCTTTATTGCGATACCTCGAAAATGCGTCCACCTATAGAACTAAGGCCCACTCCCTCTTAAAATACTCATTAACTCCTTTCGTTTGATACCCATCTTTCACAAACGAATTCTAGAGTCACCCCTGGCCCACCTTTATGGCGATATCTCGAAACGGCGTCCACCTATGGAACTAAGGAATACTCCCTTTTAAAATGCTCATTAACACCTTTCATTTGATACCCATATCGTACAAACGCATTCTAGAGTCACCCCTGGTCCATCTTTACGGCGATATCTCGAAAAGGCGTCCATCTATAGAACTTAGGTCCACGCCATTTTAAAATACTCATTAATACCTTTCATTTGATACCCATATCGTTCAAACGCATTCTAGAGTCAACCCTGATCCACCTTTATGGCTATATCCCTAAATGGCGTCCACCTATAGAACTATGGCCCACTCCCTCATAAAATACTCTTTAATGCCTTTCACTTGATACACATGTCATACAAACACATTCCAGGGTTTCCCTCGGTTCATTTTCCTACATGGTTATTTTCCCTTATGTTGTCACCATAGCTCTCAACTGAGTATGTAATGTTCGGTTACACCCGAACTTAACCTTCCTTACTTGTTTTTTTTTTTCAAGTCTAAAAATTACAATTCATGGTAAGCAAATTAGATATCATTATTTAAAAAATTATTCATTACTAGCTGACCCCGCAGGCGTTGCCCTGCGTTAAATTATGTCTTTGAAATCAAACTTTCTATAACTTATAGTTTGTTAATCCGTTATTTATTTTTTAACAATACAAAAACTCATTCACCGAACTGAATGCTCAAAACAAATAAAAATTTAATATTTAAATTAACAGTGTCGGCAGTCTTTTCAAATTTCATAAAATCTGTGGTCATTTGTGGAAATACTTACTGGATGAGTTGCGGTTGTGTCGATTTTTATTGTATTTCCCTTTATTGGAGCACTCGGTGATAAACTATATTTTTCGTTTTGTTGTCAGGTGCGAGAATGATCAAATCGAATGGTTTTCCTGCACGGGAATATGCGACATACAGTCGACCGTGTGAAAAACATTCACTTTCCAGGTTCAGGCCACAAACACTGAATGATTGGCCTTGTGACTTATTTATCGTCATGGCAAATGCGAGACGAATCGGAAACTGGATTCGTTTAAACTCAAATGGCATATCGGCTGGGATCATTGGAATTCTCGGAATGAGAACTTCCTCACCTCTGAATTTCCCTTTTAATACCTTTGCGTGAATCACATTGCCCATGATTTTAGTGACTGCTAAACGGGTACCGTTGCATAGCTTTGGCTGATTCAAATTGCGAAGCATGATGACGACTGGACCAACCTTTACTTGTATATTGTGCGGTGGCAATCCAGGCACATCCAATGAATTTAAAAACTCCGTTGGGTAGTTTGTTGCTTCGTCTTCATTGGTTACATAATCGATAGATTTGAAGGAATGCAGTGAACCACCGATTTCTTCTGGGATTTTGCAATTTAATTGATCCACATCTTTGTTTTTTGCTGCCAAAATTGCTCTTTCACCCAATGTGGTTGGCAACGTTGTTCGGAAAAACTTTGCTTATCAGCACCTCTTTCGTTGAGACGAAATTACAAAAGTTTGGTGGAAAGGAAATCAATCAATTTGACGCGTCTACTGGAACACGACCATTGCCGATAGTTAGCAATTGGTTGGAGAACGCTTCTGCAGATGGATCGCTTAGTAATGCAACTCGCATGTTGGTTTTCAGCTGCAATTTCTTCACGTAAGACCGCAATGTCGAAGATTTGAGGCAAGCATTGATTTCATCGGCAGCGGTCGATCGTGGTATTACCGGTAGTGCTTGTCGGAAATCGCCGGAGAGCAAAATCAATGCACCCCCAAAATGTCTTGTGTCATCACGCAGATCGTTCATGGTGCGATTCAGGGCTACTAACGCATGTTTATGTGACATGGTGCATTCGTCCCAAATAATTATTTTGCTCCTTACCAAAACTTTGGCCATTGCTGGCTGTTTCGCGATGTTCCAGGTTGGTTCTGCAACCGCTTGAAGGTTTAATGGCAATTTTAATGCCGAATGAGCGGTCCGGCAACCTTCCAGCAGAGTAGCGGCTATTCCAGAAGAAGCCACTGCTACCGCAATTTCCGATATTGCACGAACTGTAGCCAAAATAAGTGATATAAGGAATGTCTTGCCAGTGCCACCAGGCGCATCAAGGAAAAATATGCCATCATTTCCATCATCAATTCCCTTCATCACCGTATCGTACACTTCTTTCTGTTGGGGATTCAACACAGGTACATTCGTTCTAACAAACTGGCTTAATGCATTTGTTTCGTATTCACGTTCAAGATGCAATTCTCGTTCGAAAGCATCGTTTATTCCACGATTTGGTGATAGCATTCCTAGCCTGACTAATAGTTTGCCGCACATAAGGTAACACATGTCTTCTACCAAAACCAAAGCCTGGTTGTGCATCTCTTCATTCATCTCAAGGTTGGGATTCATTGAATAGACTCGAAAATGATGCAAAATGTCTTCTGAAATGTCATCCTTGTATTTGTCCCACAATTCACGTGGATTCGATGAAAAACACGTGGAAATAATAATGGCAAACAATGTGCGTAACTGTATTGGAGATGCGGATATAGTTGCTTCGGCGATAGTCGTGTCCCAATGGGCATCGTTTTCAAGCAAATTGAGCTCCTGGCATGCAGCACGAAATGTTGGAAATACATTCACCAACAATAGTCGCCAGCAAAAGCATTCATCATTATTCGGATGCACTGTATAAATCCGGCCAAGAGCTGTAGTAGAACGCACATCCGGATGACCTGGTATTATATCGCCTTGCTTTCTACGTTGAAATTTCTTCGATGAAGAATTTCAAGTGTATTAACGCGGCATCTCCATGTAAGATAGCGTACGTGCAAAGGGATCACTTTGGCAAATCGAGAAGAAACTGCTCAATGTTGTCGCTGGTGGGTTTTGAATACGTTGTGCGACATTTGCTGCATTAAAATAAACTCTTTGGCCGTTTTCCAGATGCACTGCTAAATGTGTAACAGTCGGATAGCGTTCGTGAATGGGAAATGAGAATATACGCCAAATCTCCTCATTGCAACTTACGTGTCAACCAACTTTATAGCGCGTGATTTCATCATTACGATCTGGACCTTGCAGATCAAAAGCCTTTCGTGACATATTTGCAAACGTATTTGATGGACTTAACGGAGTTGCAATACTCGACGTTACAATGCGCTTTGAATGTTTTGACAGAAGAGGCGAATACGGAACAACCCAAGAGTAGTCTACCATGAAATCATTGCCTTTCACTTTCATTATGATTGTCCTACCGCCATCACCAGGTGATCTACGCCGATACAGTGGATAGCCATCATTGCCAGCGATGGTCACATCGGTCAAATCTCGGGGATAACGCTTTGAACACTCCTTCGACCATGCACGATGATTGTGGGTTAACGGCACCACACGGCTCATGAATCATGTTCGTTATTACGACAACATGCAGGTCTGGATCGGTTACGGGATCAGGAATCTCGGCACATATGATGTCACCAATTTGGTCAGGTTGCAATTTTTCGACTAACCAAATGAGAATGTGCGCATGCGGCAAGCCTCTTTTTTGCCATTCAATCGAATACATCCAACATCGAATATGCCCAAAGACATAATGCTTAACAATATAGTCCATCAGCGACCGGATTTTTTGCCTGAATACGCGTGCGGTGATATCGTGGCGATCACTTGAAGTTTGACCAGGAAGCAGAAGTTGAACAATTTCTGTCCATTTTGGATTGCACGTGAAGGTGATGAACAGGTCTGGAGGACCATAATGACGTGCATATGTCATTGCATCTTGCGCATATTCATGCATATAACGTGGGCTGCCAACGAACGTCGCCGGTAAAATGGTCAACCGTCCGATATTAGCTGCATTTCACCTACTATCAAAATTGCAACCTCATCTATTGTTGGAGCGTTGAACTGACGTTCATGTGTTCCGGTCGGTCGTTTATCAGCTCTAATCACAACTTTATAGTCATCAGTTGGCATTCGATCCAACGCAGTTTTGAATAACCGAAGCAATTCATGATGTTTATGAAGTAGCTGCTGCAGTTCTCCAAGAATTCCTCTTCTCATTGCAAGATTGATTATTTGACGCTGATCAAGTTGATTTTCCACATTGCCCATGAAATATATTTGTAGGAATTTATGTTGTGCATCTTCAAGCGGGAGTAATGCCCCAATTCGATGGTGAATTTGGCCTTGGTTGTGTGAAGTCGACGAGGAAGTTATAACAAAATATATCCTTTTATTTATTAAATCTTCATTTTTGTAATAATATTTTTAATGTTTTATCACATTGAACGTCGGATTGAATCCCGGTTCATCAATAATATTTGCTCCAAATGAAGTCATTTGAAAGAATCCGTTATATTTCTGAATGTTTGAGAGAAAATGACGTGATTCCAGTGTTTCACCACGAAGCAGGGAATGCAATGGCTCTGGCGGCAAGGGCAATAGTGGTAATTTAGCCTTGCCACTGAGACAGCATAACCCAGGTGTTTCTCCATCGAACTTCAATGCACTGCAATGGCTACACAAAACCTCCATCGGTCCAATTTGAACGGAAGGAAGCGAGGTGTAGTCAATTGTGCAATCGTAATGAAATGCTACTCTATCCAAGTCAACACTTGAAGCACTTCTTCTTAATCGCTGATTTTGATTGTCACATTGTTGCGTTGCACAGTGGTGCATCTGCCGTTAAAGCATGGCAAAAATCAAAAAAATCATGAAGGCATTCGCTAAATCTAATACATGTTTCTAATAGAGAATTTTCCAGGGATCAAGAATATACAACTGTTTTTTCACAGAAAACTATAGTTTACCAGGCAGAGCCGCTCAAAGTCGACCAATTTTCAACATTGAGAAAAATTTGAAATTTTTCTTCTTTTTCGTTGTATTTAAAATGGTTTTGTGAGTAAATAAAGCGGCCGGTTGTCGTTTTCTTGTATAGCAATTAAAGATAATTTAATTTAGGATTGAAACAAAAGAAAATTGTTGTTTTTTTTTTTGTTAAAAGTTGGCGGATATGTTTTCCGAAATGCCGATTTTTAGGCCCTTTTTAAAATTTTGATGGAAAAAAATGTTAAAATATGTGCTACGTCAAATACACAGTAGTTATTTGTGAAATATTCAGTTACCTAAATTCATAAAGTCTACCTGCGTCCAGCTGCAACTTCACCTTTTACATCAAATAAACTTAAACAATCTTGGGCATAAATGCGCGTCTGAGCAGGTATATATAATTCAGTACGGCCGTAAGGTCGTTTTTTTTTATTGGAACTTGTTAACAACATACATTTTTTTAGTTACGAATTGTATACCTGAAATTCATTTTAATAATTTGAGTAGGTATATAAAGCTATCAATCATACAATGCACATTATCATTCGTCTTTTGGAGATTAAGGAACTAAGTATTCTGTTTACTTAAATAAAGTGAATAGTATTTTTAAATATAGTTCACAGTTTAATATTTAGTCAGATACACTCGAAGCCAATTCTAATATGTATCTAGAAAACTCGAAACTATTTGCGGTGTTTAAATCTACAAAGTCAAGACGGGACTTCGTTGAGGCTATTATGAGAGAATTAGCGAGTGAAACAAGCATTAAAGAAAAGGAAGGCCTGGAAGAAAAAATTGGTTTACAATACATTATGATAGAAAGAAAATGGAAGGACGTCTATCGTAATAGTTCAAAATTTCTAAGTAGGCATGAAAAGTGTCTAGCTGACAAAACTTTTTTGGACGAAGAAACGCCTAGCACGTCAACCAATCCAACTAGAGGGAGACCAACAAAACCCATAGAAGAGTGTTCTACCTACACAAGGAAAAGGAAGCTGTCTGATACCACAAAAGCTATGGCAAAGACTCATCTTTCAGAAGCACTGGCTATTAAATATAAAAAAGACGAAGAAAACGTGAAGTCTCATATAACAGAAGCAGTTGCGGTAGCAAGTCCAGCGCGACTAAAAAAAAAAAAAATGTAAGGCGCGATAACCTCCGAAGAGATCTAAGGCCGAGCTTCTCTTCCAATTTGCGTCGTGCTCCTCTTGATTTTTCCCTACAAATTGGCCGGACGGAACCTACATGTTTTATGCCGACTCCGAACGGCATCTGCAAGGCAGATGAGTTTTCACTGAGAGCTTTTCATGGCAGAAATACAATCGGAGCGCTTGCCAGACACTGCCGAGGGGCGACCCCGCTTAGAAAAATTTTCTTCTAATTGAAAAATCTTATTTCTAAAATTTTGATGTTGCTTTGCCCGGGAGTTGAACCCAGGGCATACGGTGTGATAGGCGGAGCACGCTACCATCACACCACGGTGGCCGCCAGTGCGACTGATGAGGATCAAAAACAGCATTCCCACACCACCAAATGCGCTACCTAGGGAATACAATCCCAAAGAAGCTTTGGCGCTGTTTATAGATCTCGGTTTAACGAAGAAAAAATATATTATATTGCGTAAGTCATTATTGCAACGTAATGCCGATATTTTACCTGGATACAAAAAAATTACTCAAGCCAGAAAGAAGCAGTTCCTCTAAGTCCCAAAATAACCGAAGTATCAGCTGAAATTGAGCTACAAAACCTAATGGATCATACCTCTACACGACTCCTTCAAAGTTTTACTGAAGAAAATTTGAAATCACTGCCAAAGGAGCTAGCATTGATAACTAAGTGGGGTTGTGATGGATCATCAGGACAAAGCGCATATAAACAAAGAATAAATGTAGACGATGATACAATGACAGATAGTAATATGTTTATGGCTTCTATTGTTCCATAACGACTAAAAGATGAAGCTTCAGAATATTGGAAAAATCCACGCCCGTCATCAACTATATTGTGCCGCCCGATATTATTTAAATACGAGAAGGAGTCTTCGGAACTCATAAAAGCTACAGTGAGTAATATAAAAAATCAAATTGCCAAAGAACCAACAATAATTGAAATTGAAAAGGGGAATGTCATTACAATAAAGCATGATTTTCTTCTAACAATGGTCGATGGAAAAGTTTTGAACTTGATAACAAATATGACATCTACAATGAAATGTCCAATTCGTAAGAAGAGCCAAAAGGACTTTGAAAATCTTGATGATTCAATAACTGACGAACTAAATTATGTGTATGGAATATCTCCTTTGCATGCTAGGATAAGATGTATGGAATTTGTTTTGAAGCTGGCTTATACACTAACAACAAGGAGAAGTTTTCGACGACAATACAACATGTAAGGAGAAACAAAACAGGAGAAAAAAAAAATAATTCTGGATGCATTCTATAAAGAGATTGGCCTTAGAGTTGACTGTCCAAAGTATGGATACGGAAATAAAAATGATGGTAAATCCTCAAAAAGATTTTTTGAAAACGATGAAGTGACTGCTCGCATAACAGAAGTTGATAGAGATATTGTAAAAAGATTGGGAGTAATTTTAAATATTTTAAACTGTCATGAACCAGTTAGTGGAACCAAATTTGGAGAATATGCATCTAAAACTACAGAGTTGCTGCATCAAAGGTATCCTGAGAAGGAACTTACACCAACGGTACATACAATTTTAGCACATGGAAAAGATTTAATAGAGTACCAGTGCTTACCAATAGGAGAATTGTCTGAAGAAGCTCAAGAATTTAAGAAAAAGGACTACAAAATATATGAACACCTGCAAAGTATCACAAGTTAGACAAAACGAAGACCTTTTCAACATGTTAGCTATCTCTTCTGATCCAGTCATATCATCTATGAGGTATGTAAGAACACAAAAAGATCTTACAGATGCGTATAGCTCAAAAATGGTTGTTAGATATATGTTCCAATGACGATGACGATGTTAAGATAAAATAAGTTTCTCACTTCTTATCACAACAATGAAAAAGAGATTTACTAATCAATTTTGTTACTTTATTGAAAAATAAGATATCTATGTACAAGTTAATTTTTTACTTCAAATAAAAGAATTAAATAATTTAGTAATTTATAAATATATACTTTTCGTTATTGCATTTCTCTAAAGTTTATCAAATTTATTTTAAAGCTTAGCAATTTCGCCTTCAAACGAGTATTACATTTTTATAGAAATCAATACGTCTATCGAGTTTGGTACAAATTGGTAAAGCGGTTACTAAGATCAAACTTTTCTCATTAATAAACGCAATCAAAACAATGGAAACGTAAATCAGGTTAGTAGATTTAATCGTAGAGTTTGATACAGATTACAGCCTTATTCCGGAAAGCGACCATATCAAACACACCCTTGCGAAGAAGGTAAAGTCTGCGTTTGATTCGCTACTAGGGTCTGATGAGGTGTCAGGGGATGACGTTTTGGCGATAAGAAAGAAGCAAAAAGCAGCATTCGCAATCTACATGCGATGCTTAGCGTCTCTATCCGCTGAGGCAGAAAAATACAAGAAAGAGGACAAGAACGTCAACCCTGAGCAAGAATCTCATGGGCATAAAATTCGCCTCCCTGCTTGCGACACGGAAGTTTCTAAAGGGGATTATCTGTCTTGGCCAACTTTTCGTGACCTGTTATATACCGTGACTAAGTGCACCGTGACTAAGTGTACCTACAACTGTTCTAAATGCCACTCTCGTCACCACACGCTCCTGCATGCGGATACATCTCAGCAAAATGCGGTGCGCAATACTTTCAAAGATGCGGATAATATCCCAACAACTTCGGTACAGGCGCGACAATCTGCGAACCAGAATGTAAAATCCTGTCATGCCAATTCCAGCACAGGCGTGCTATTAAGAACTGCTCGCGTACACATTCACCAAAATGGTACCGACTTCTCTGCGCGGGCATTAATTGATTCAGGGTCTGCATGTACCTTTATAACTGAGACTGAAAGGCAGAATCAATTTGCCAGCGAGGAAAATGCATGCCAAGTTTCAGGCATCACAAATGCGGTGTCAGCTCAGGTGAAAGAAGCATCCAAAATTTAATTACGTTTACCAGTGGATGCTTCAGCCTGACTACACCCGTTCTAGTCCTAGTCAAACTCACTGGGAATCTTCCATCCTGCCATATCAACGCCATGACTATGCAGGCATTCCCAGACTTGGTTTTGGCAGACAAGAGGTTCTACGTCAACGAAGACAGAGACCTCATACTTGGAGGAGACGTATATCCCCAAATCATACTGAGCAGTCTGAAAAAGAATGTACTAAATACACTTTTGACCCAAGAGACAGTGTTCGGCTGGATGCTAACCGGTCGCATCGAAGCACCGAGTTCAACGAAGAGCATCATGTCATTCTACAACGAGGTTGCGTTAGACAGTCAATTAAAGGCCTTCTGGGAGGTAGAAAATGTGCTCAAAAATAAAATGCTTAATGAAGAGGAAAGGTATTGTGAACAATTATTTAAAGACACAACTAAACGTGATGAGAATTATAGGTGTACAGTTTCGCTACCATTCAGGCAGGATTACCCTGAGAATATTAAATTAGGACCGTCCCTAAGGCGCGCATGTTCACAATTCTTCAGAAATGAGGGGCGATTACTAAAAAACCCAGAGTTAGGGAAAGAGTATGTTCGGGTGTTGTCAGAATACGCAACGCTCGGACATATGAGAAAAATAAAAAACAATATTCCCTCCAATGTTTCGGATAATTATTTCCTGCACCACCACGCCGTTGCAAAGGCGGAAAGTACCACTACCAAGGTCCGCGTCGTCTTCAACGCATCAAGTCCGACGGCAAATGGCATTAATCTAAAAGACATACTCCACCTAGGTCCAGTACTCGAAGCAGACTTGCCCATTTTAATTCTACGTTGGAGACTGTACCGCTTTGTCTTTAATAGTGACATAGAAAAGATGTATAGGCAAATTTGGGTGGCCGATAATCACGCCAAATTTCAAAGAATTGTCCATCGAACATCCCCCAACGAACCCATCAGCCTTTAAGAACTAAAGGCTGTCACATTTGGTGTAAACTGCGCCCCCTCACTCGCGATACGGTCACTTCTATAATTGGCTGATGATGTAGAATATACCCACCCAATAGCATCGGGTATATTACGAGAAAGTATGTATGTCGACGACGTTTTATCTGCAGGACATACAATAGCGCCAACCATCAGAGCAAGAAACGAGATTCGTGAAGCATTACACTCAGCTGGCTTTCCATTGCGCAAGTGGACATCAAATTGTGAGGAAATCCTTAAGACATCCTCAAAACGGATCTGCTCAGCGAGGACTTCCTAGCGTTCGAAGAGGCTAGCTCGGTGAAGGCACTCGGAATACGATGGAACGCGCACTCAGACATGTTTTACTTCAAAGCAGGAGTTTTAGAGAATTGCGAGAACATCACCAAACGCGCAATCCTATCCGCTATAGCCAAATTTTTGACCCTTTAAGCTGGCTTGCACCAATCGTCATAGTGGCAAAAATACTAATGCAGAATATCTGGTTAGAAGGCACCAGGTGGGACGAGCCTGTCTCCCCAACTACCTTAGAACGGAGGGAAAACTTCACCCAACACTATAACAAAATAGATGACATAAGGATACCGCGTTGGGTAAATTTTTCAACGGAAGACGACATAGAAATCCACGGCTTCTGTGACGCTTCCGAGAAAGCATATGCGGCAGTGGTATACATGCGCGTGAAAAGAGACGATCAGGTTTTCATACACTTTCATTTAGCAAAAAAATCAGAGAATGCCCAACGAAAACCATCTCGCTACCACGTTTAGAACTCTGCGGCGCCGTGCTGCTCGCAGAAATCATGGAATCAATATTCCGAAACATTCATTTGGGACCAGCACCTGAGTTCACCTCTGGACGGATTCAACCATCGTACTCGCATGGATAAGAAATCCGCACTATTCCTGGTCAACCTTCGTCGCACACCGAATCACTAAGATCATCGACATGGTCGGTAGCAAGGACTGGCATCAAAAGACTTGTCATATAACGAGCGTCATCCGGTCATCTTGCCTTGCAATTGTAGGCTGTCTCGCCTTACATTCATGATGCTTCATCATGGTTCCCTTCATGGAGAGAACCAGCTCATACTCCGTCTCATCCGAACCCAATATTGGATACCGAATGTCAAGACCATGATCAGAGCCATCATCCACAACTGCAAAACCTGCATTATTCACCGAAAGCAGGCGCAGTCCCAACTTATGGGTACCCTTCCCTGCGAACGTACCACTTTTACCCACGCGTTCACCAATACCGGGGTAGACTTTGCGGGGCCTTTCGAAATCAAAAGCTACCGCGGCAGGGGGTGTCGCCTATCCAAAGGCTACGTTTGCCTCTTTGTATGTTTTTCCACACGGGTGATTCATCTGGAGGCCGCTAGTGACCTTAGTACCCCATCATTTTTAGCGGCATTTGCCCGTTTTATCTCTAGACGCGGATGCCCAAACAATGTGTACTCCGACAATGGTACACATTTTGTTGGAGCATCACGATCTTTACGAGCGGAGTTTAAGACTTTCATCTCTGAAACCCGAGATATAACTATTTCCAAATACAGCCACCAGTCGCTAACGTGGCACTTCATCCCAGCGGGCGCTCCCCATATGGGAGGGCTGTGGGAGGCCGGAGTAAAAAGCTTCCAAAGCCGCTTCAAGAAGATAGCCTCACCACACAAATTCACATACGAGGAATTCCATACACTTTTGTGCCGTATCGAGGCATGCCTGAACTCGCGGCCGCTGAGCCCGTCATCTAATGACCCAACGGACCTGGATCCACTGACCCCAGGACATTTCCTAACGGTCAGCCACCTACTGGCTCCGCCAGAACCAGACGCGAGTGAGAGCTCTGCCTCGATGATCAATCGGTGGCAGAAACTCAAAGCCCTCCACCACACTTTCTGCAAACGATGGAAGGTGGAATATCTATCCGAACTTCAAAAATGAGTGAAGTGGAAGCATCCCAAACAAAATATAAAAGTGGGAGATCTCGCTGTCCTCAAAGAGGACAACTTACCTCCAAACGAATGGAGGTTAGGTCGAGTAGTCAACGAACACCCCGGCGAAGATAACCGAGTTCGCGTAGTCAACCTCATAACCGAGAAGGGTCAAGTCAGATGACCTTTGGTCAAACTGATCATTCTTCCAACGGAGGAGATGAATTGCGAGAAGCCCAAGAGCTCCTCATAACAATCCCTCCGTTGCTCTCCCTGTTTTCCAAATTCCACCTTCCTATCGAGTGACCTCAGCCCTCGTTCATCCGAAACAAGGCCAACCAATAACCTAACGCAGATCCGCTATCTGCCACAGAACCGAAAAGGACTCAGCCCATTCTATTCTTAATCTTACAAAGCAAACCCAAATTCACTCGCTCACCCAGAGCGAGGAGACCGGAAAAGCCTACTACAGATGGGAAAATCCATCTGCCCCAGACATTAGCATTATTAAATGAGTTAGAGTTTTACAAACTTCAATTAACTCAACCCGAATTTGTAAGAACAGCACTTGACCATTCAAAATTCGGAGGAAAACTCCCAAAACTTTCAAATATTCTTAAAAAGTTAAGCCTTCAGCTTCATAACTCATTAATTTTTTAGTGCAAGGAATAAGGCTATAAAACTGCATGCAGCGTTGAAAATTTTTTGAATATTTTGCAGATGGCTCTTAAATTCGAATAGAACCTTTCATATACTCTATATATATATAGAGGAAAATCTAAAATAATGCAAAATTCTTTAAAAGCAATGAGAATATTGGGTTTTTAGTCCCTGAACATCGGGTGTTTATTAAGTCAACAAATTACAATTAATGAAGATTTTTGCAAACTAGCAAAGAAGTATGCTTCCAACTTACCATGCACATATTTGGTTGTATGGAAGCTTGCACGTGCTCTATGTTCTGGCAACGGCACTGAGTCCAACGTCATTGGATGCGCGATATTCTCCTTTTTTAATGTTTCCATAACTGTCGCTGAAGTGAGAGTACCTAAAGGAAAGCGGAAACAATTTACTATTATACCCATACATATATTAATTACTAGGCAAGCTTACCTAAGTAGAGTCGTGGTTCGATCTTAGCTAGACTCACTGACCCGCCATCAATAGTCTCCTCTCGTTCTGGTCGACATTCGTATTAGCGCCACCGCTATAGTTGTCGATATCATTCGATGCGGCTGACAATGCATTTTCGTCGCTGGTTGCTCTCGTCCCAATATCTGAACCCTTCTCCTTGCATATCATATCTGCAACAAATTTAACTGTAATCTCGCCAAATTGTTTTGCATCAGCTATCTTTTCTGGCCAATATTTTGCACATTTGGATTTATTATATTCTTCTAAATTTGTTAACATTACTATAATCTCTAGATGTTGCTCCCAAATCATGCGCCAAAAATCATTCACTGTATTCTCCATTGGACCTTGAGCACAAATGAATTTCTTACGTTCCTTATATCCTATAACAAAATTAGCATTTATATAATCCGAGCCTTGTATGCCATTCCATTGTGATAATTTAACACGCGTCTTATCGTATGCTTTTATATCGGGATAACCATTTTTTGATGCATTCTCTTTCATATCAGAGTTTTTAGTTGTACGATCACTAAAACGATTCGGTAACATTCCATCTTCGCGCAGAAAACCATAATCAGTATCTTTATGACGATTACGGTAAACCATACATAAATCAGCTTTGTGTATGGGATAGCGTTGCCAAATGTCCCGTACTGGTCGGGACATCCCGTATTTTTCACAAATTTTAAAGTGTCCCGCCGGGAAATGTTAAGTCCCGAAATTTTCACAATATCAAATTTAATAAATTATAATCTGCTACGAAACATGGCCATATTTGGGGCTTTATTTGTATTCAGGTCATTAGCATATTGCATGCAACTCTGTAAAGAAGAAAAATTCATCCCTACTGTGGTTCTTAATATTGTCAATGTTTGACATTTGCACACCTAAATATTCATTTTGCAAAGCAAGTGTTGTGTTTAAAATAACGTTTGCAAAATGAATCCATAGAATATTGAATTCGTATTAAACACAGTAAACATATTAATTGTTATCCTGTTTCATAAAAATATTTGTTATAAATAAATGAGTTTAAAAAGTTTAATTCTATCTAAAAGTTATTTCGCCGAAATGAGCAAACCATACAAATATATAGGTGTTTCTTATTTTTCAAATGTCCAGGGAAATTTTTAAAAATCACGGGAATTTGGCCCAAATTTGAGGTTTGTCCCCGGAACCCGAAATAAAAATCTGACAACCCTAGTATGGGACCAACATCAGATGCCTTTCCATTGCCTGAGGCAATAAAGTGTCGATGATTTGCAGTACGGCCACAAAATAGGGCCCGACTTAAAGAGTCTCTTAAGCTAATCTCTTCACCAGGCACCGTATTCTTGGTGTTGTAATGATGTAAGAAGCATGTGGCCCCACAACGAGCACCAGCCCAATACCAATAAGTACGGCAAGCGCTTGTATAACAATATTAAGCATCACTGATAAATCTTGTTCGGTTTGGAAGTTTTCTGGCACAGTACCAAGTGTGATTATTTCAAAATAGATACTGTATACAGTAAGTACAACATCGCCATCTCGTACTACAACTTCCAAAAATTCAGTATAATTCCTATTCATATCGATTTCACCATCAAAAATTTCATCCGACGATGGTTGATAACTCGGTACTGCATTTGTATGCGATTCATTTTCATTAAGCATTAAATTATCGAAACTTATCTCGCTATTGACATCAGCAACAAATTTTGGATTGCGTCGTCTACGTCGACGTCTTTTTTTTTATCTAAAATTGTTGATGCAGCCTCTGTAAGATTGCTTTGCTTTAGTTGTTCACGCTGCGACAATTCAGGCTATGTCTTGACTAAAGTAGGCGTTGAAACAACAGCATTCTCTGCGGCTGGTGCTAACACGTCTGCTTTCGTGGTCGTCACTAATTCCTGACGAGGTTGTGTGCGCAAAAAGGGACGGCCACGTAAGCAATGACGGCAAGCTTCATCCGCTTCAGCAGCGATAATACCTTGATGCTCAAAAAATCGTTTACCCTCGCCCAATATATTTCCGAACGAAAATATTCATCTAAAAACATTTCCGCCAAATAAGCACCACCTTCTGTATTATTTGGTGCATGCACCTCTTGATAGGTTGAAATGTTTAGCTTTTCCGGTGAAACTAATTCATTTTTATTATTACCCATGCGCACTAGGCAGAGGCGATAGCAGCAAATCGGACCATTGCGTTCGCTTATACGTGGAACAAAAGCTTAAATACACACCTATCATCAGGCGTTTTTATTTTAGTCCACATTATACGACTAATAGCATCTGGCACAGCAATAGGCATTGTACATTGTGCAGTAGCCGGCACACAAATTTTGCGATGCCGTGTAATTGCCGATACTGTGACAGTATAATTTGTATTTGGATTAACACCATTGTATATGGTGCTATGATGTAGATCGTCTACTCGTCTTATTTTGGGCCCCCATGTTTCATTACGTAGCTTACCATCAAGCTTATATGTAGAATAACCATCTAATTGTATATGATATGAAACTACTTTACCATTTGGTATTTTAGGCATATGCCAACGCACCGAAATAGAATGACGTGTATTATTTCTATGATCACATGATATATAAAGATCGGTAGGTTCACTAGCGACCCCATCCATTGTGGTGCCATTCACTACCTCCGACCAAGGACCACATTATTTCGTGAGATCACTACACGCGCGAACTTTAAATTCATATTCAGTGGCGGGGTTTTTTTTTTAAATTATCAAACATATATGGCAAATTTCTGGAATTTTGTTGATACACTGTCTCTTCAACAATACGTGGCGTTTCACCTGCTTCAGCAACAACTAATTCATAACATTGTATGTATGGCAACATACCAATTGGTGGTGCATCCCAACCAACTGTTGTGCCAACTTTGGGTATAAATATTGGATCCTTTTCTAATGTACGATTAGGTGATGGATATTGAAAGGGTGCGCCATTACCAATACTATTCTTAGCTGTTATGCGTAGCGTGTAACTTGTATTGGGTTGGAATTTTTCCAACACATATGAGGTATTACGTCCACCTATTATATGATTATAATATTTTAACGTTGTAGAACCTTCTGTATAAAAAATTGTTGTACCGGATCATTTCATCATTAACAGTCCAATTTAAATATATTTTATCAGCGCCTACAGCTTTTACATAATCTATGCTTACTTGTGGCACATCCATGATTAATACGGGCATATCCCTTTTCATTACAATTGTGCCAAATGTATTGTATGCTACACAACTATATGTGCCATTCTCTTCCTTATAGACTTCAGTTAAACTCAGTGTATGATTAACATATGTTGAGTTTATTAAACTGAAATTCGAGGCTTTGTCTAAAAATTCAACAGCCGAATTTTCATCTTTAAGCCATTTTAATTGTTTATAAAATGTTTCGTTGTGTGGCAACACTTATATTGGACAATAGAGTTCGACAGCATGCCAATTCTTTGTTTCACCTTCTCTTCGCGGCTTGCAACAATGGGCGGTGATTGTAATACTTGTACAGTAAAGCTTGCTACGCTCTCATTACGTGTTGGTTCACATGAATGAAGACCGGTATCGGCATATTGTGCATCGGTTATAAATAATGCATTTTTGTAATTGTGTAAAGCCAACTGATTGAGCAATGTAAATTTGTATAGACAATCATTGGTGTGCGTATCGAAAGGTGCTTCTTGACGCAAAGGACGCTTATACCCGAATAAAACCGTCTCGGAAATTATATATTTGTTGCAGGAAACTTGTAATGTAGCGAAGCCGGCTTCGTGCGGTGGACAAAGGGGCGTAAACGCACCTCTAATTCGATTACATCGAAGTCCACAATACATCTTCCACCATATTGTCTTGCTAATAAACCTGCAAAGAAAAAAATCAGGCATTAATAAATTACATCAATGGGCATCGCAAAAATGTGACAACTGACGGCGCAGTCGACGCCGCCGTTGGAGCACCCCAATTGCGATGCCGTTAACCTAAAAATCAGAATAACTAGCAAAAACCCCGATCATTCCGGTGTCCTGGCCCATCTCCACCTGAAAAATAAAATAAAATTAATTAACAATGAAAAAAAAAGACAAGAAAATTGATTTATAATAATAGATAAAAGAAAATATTACAATTTATTTACCATGTTTAGCCATTGATCACCATCGTTCTCCAACCACGCGTAAAAATGAAAAGAATGAAGCAATCTACCGTTTCCCTAAATTCTGTGGAATTTGCATTATATACATAGGTATGAATAAATGTTCGCGAGTATTTTTGGTTTTTTGGTCTGTCGGTATACTTATACCATTGCGCGGACTTTTTAAAAAAAAGGGGAATGGTGGTGGACGAAAAAAATTAAAATAGTAGTTGGTAGATTTTGTACAAGAAAACAACAGCTAGAGTTAATATTTGTACAACACAACTCATCATTTATTGAAAAATAAATAAAGCACATTTCACGGAAATAACACTTTTAAAAATATGTAAACAAGACAAAAATACATGCAAATTCGTATATAAATAGCTTATGCCTATATAATACTCACCTTTTCGGCATTGCATTTACTTAAAACGTGGATTTTTCGTTCAAATTTAATCACAAGAACTGATGAGAATAGCGTAGGGAAATCCTTGCGTACTCATTTGCAACATTTATCTCATACTTTGTACAAAATTTTTTTCAAAATTGGTTAGTGTCACCTCTAAATGTTATTTGGGTGGGCTCGGCAATTAAATACGTATTTAGTTTCAATGCGAATAGATTGAAATGTTGTTAGATTTTTGGGATTTGGTGCTAGAAGTAGTAGAAAATGAAAATGGGTCAAAAAGTTGGTAAATCTACCAATGCGGTGAAGTCCGTGCACTGGCCGTTGATATGCTTATACCAACGTACGCACATCTATATGCATATATTTTTGTATATACAAAATTAGTGCTGCATCAAAAGATGCAAACGGGTACCGAAAACCCTTTTATGACAAATCGGTTTCGGAGCAAAATACCCATCGGAACCGTATCCTTTGGGAAAGGCAGCCAAATAAACAGGACTCCAAGCATATTTAGAAAGAATGTATCCAATAAATAAAGAGTCATATAAAAACCAACAAAAAAGGTAAATTTAATAAAATATTTTCACTCGTCCAAGATGAACAACCCTTTATTTTTTTCATGCGTCGCATAAAATTGTGTTGTTCAAACATTTTTTTTGCGGGGGGCAGGAAAGTTGTTGGGTTTTAGCACCAACAACACAAACAACAACGATGCAAAAACAACCACATAACACACTCTCTACCCGGTTCGGTACCAAAATGTGAGTACCGAATAACGGACATGCTCATTTTTCTGCAGCACCAGTATGCCTGACTAGCTAAAACGCTACCGGGTGACACAAAAAATAGACAAATAAGGCACTACAGACACAGGCACATAACGTGCGGGGAAAGAGGCCATGCACAAAATGTGCGTCAAATATGAATATTTTTTCATGCTGCTACAGATGTTTCCCCCCTACTCAAGCGCTAATAAAATTTCCCAAATCTCGATAATAAAATTAGGGCCTACTCGCCAGCGAACGCGTGACAGTCATAATAAATAAACTGAGTTTCCGTTTCTTTTCCTTCCACATTCTCTGAATAGAATGACTCGTTACGCGTCGCTACGCAAGAGGACCGATCGCCAAGCCTCTCGTTACACCAAGCCCTGCCATCTATTCAGCGCGCAACATCCGATCAGGTCGTGTCCTATCTATCGCGCAAAGTCCCCGCGGCAAGGGCTGCGCGAAATTATCAGAGCTAACTTCTGCCAAAATCGTCTTTCGATGGTGCATCGCGCTAGAGACTACACGTGTACGGGCAGGTGCCGAAGATGTGGTAGCAACCATAAAACCACACTGCACCTTTCAATGGAAGCATTTCAACGGAGCCAGAGCAGCCCAAGAGCTGGAACCAGCTGGTCTTAGAAGAGGAGAATGAGGGCTATGAAAGGATGCCCACGACGCAACAGGTGGACGACGGGACTATGGATGAAGCGCTGTCTCTCCATGCGTTCGAGTCGGTCTTTACAGAGGATCCACAGATACAATCCGGGAGTAGAGCGGGCTCCCATACAGGTGGAGGAAACGCTAAGGGATCGGACCCACGGGCGTTCCGACCCCTATTAGCGCACGAAAGACGAGAGGAAAGTGGAGCGGAATCACGGCCTTTCCGCCCACCCACGCAACGACGCCTGCGAGCACCACGGAAAACGCGCGAGCGTAGACTGGCCCCTCGGCCGCGCCAGCTACGCGCTATTCGAAACTCGCCCGAACACAACCGAGATAGTAGGCTGGCTGCCCCAGCTACCACAACACAGTTCCTTTAGGAACGGAATCATTCCGGCCCACACTACATCCGGCCCAAACCTTCGCCCAATGGCTACTCTGGCGCCAACTGCAGTCGTGAAGGTGGAAGCCGGGGGGCGGTTGCACCTCATTCGTGCACTCCTTGATGCATGTTCCCCCCGCACAACGATCGACCGTAGGCTGGCGCGAGAGTTAGCACTGCCGACGACCCACGCCGCCGGCGAAACCGGCTGTTTCATTAGACTTAGAAGCAAACATGGACAGAGCAAGACGGTGACGACTCACGCAATCTGCGTCCATGAGTTCAGGCGCGTTAGCCCCACATATAACGTCGCCCAAGCATCGCGGCTCCATACGAGCATATCTGTCTGGTGGATCCCCATTTTTATGCGTCCACACCAATTCGCCTCGTTCTTGGCGGCGACGTTTAGGCCGAAATCATAACGCCGGGCACATTACCACCATCCTTCGGATCGCTGCTCGCGCAAAGCACGATCTTCGGGTGGGTACTCTCGGGGGGTCGGAAACCAGCAGTGGGTTCGCGCACACGGGTCGATCTCGGGAAGGTTCACTCAGAAATACAGTAAAAGAGAACACAAAAAGGATTTGGTCGTTATAAGTTGTATTTAATTAAATTGTGAGAAAATGTACAATGGTTATAATGTTACCTTTAGGTCGAAAGTGATGACGGTGATCCTCGGCGATGTGTGCTGGTTGGCGGTCGATCGAAAAAGAGGCCGGTTGCCCCGTTGATGACAACCGCTAAGCCGAGAAAAAGTCCTCTGGTGTTAAGAAGGGGAAAAGCCACATACACAACGACCCCACATATACGTGCATGGGTGATGACAACCTGCACACACACACATGCATGTGTATGAAACGCATGCATGTGCATGCCTAAATAGTTAGTTTAGAGCGGTAAACGACTCACACACACGACAATATAAAATTGATACACCTGAAAGTCGTTTAAACAATATATTTTTTGTTTTTGTTTTTATTAAATTAAAAATACAAGAGCAAAACAATTGTTTCGACACATACGTAGCGTCTTCATCAGTTGCTACGATCAACTGCGTAGTTGAAAAACAATTGTTTTGCTCTTGTATTTTTAATTTAATAAAGACAAAAACAATAAATATATTGTTTAAACGACTTTTAGGTGTATCAATTTTATATTGTCGTGCATGTGCATGGCTGGAAATATTATTAAAACGTTAGGGAGGGGCGCCGTCAATCAAGTAAAAGTTAGGCATTGGGCCTAAACAGCTCAAATAAAATTTCATTGAACCACATTCAATAACTTTTAGTTATTAATAAAATACATTTTTGGCTTGTAAATTAAAAAAAAAAACATGTAAATTTTTTATTGGTTTCCGATCGGTTTGATTGTATTTCATATATTTGTGGTAATCTTTTCCGACCTATTCGGGAGTAGTGCAAATAAAACAATTTATTTCACCTTACAGCTCGACGTTTCGCCAAATTTCCTTGGCAATGTTTTTATTGTTGACAAATACATAATTGCTCCAGAAGAAGCCAAGGAAATTTGGCGAAACGTCGAGCTGTAAGGTGAAATAAATTGTTTTATTTGCACTACTCCCGAATAGATCGGAAAAGCTTACCAAAAATATATGAAACATGTAAGAAAGGTTAAGTTCGGGTGTAACCGAACATTAAATACTCAGTTGAGAGCTATGGTGACAACATAAGGGAAAATAACCATGTAGGAAAATGAACCGAGGGAAACCCTGGAATGTGTTTGTATGACATGTGTATCAAGTGAAAGGCATTAAAGAGTATTTTATGAGGGAGTGGGCCATAGTTCTATAGGTGGACGCCATTTAGGGATATAGCCATAAAGGTGGATCAGGGTTGACTCTAGAATGCGTTTGTACGATATGGGTATCAAATGAAAGGTATTAATGAGTATTTTAAAATGGCGTGGACCTAAGTTCTATAGATGGACGCCTTTTCGAGATATCGCCGTAAAGATGGACCAGGGGTGACTCTAGAATGCGTTTGTACGATATGGGTATCAAATGAAAGGTGCTAATGAGCATTTTAAAAGGGAGTAATCCTTAGTTCCATAGGTGGACGCCGTTTCGAGATATCGCCATAAAGGTGGGCCAGGGGTGACTCTAGAATTCGTTTGTGAAAGATGGGTATCAAACGAAAGGAGTTAATGAGTATTTTAAGAGGGAGTGGGCCTTAGTTCTATAGGTGGACGCATTTTCGAGGTATCGCAATAAAGGTGGACCAGGGGTGACTCTAGACTTTGTTTGTACGATATGGGTATCAAATGAAAGGTGTTAATGAGTATTTTTAAAAGGGGTGGGCCTTCGTTTTATAGGTGTTCGCCTTTTCGAGATATCGCCATAAAGGTGGACCAGGGGTGACTTTAGAAATTGTTTGTATGATATGGGTATCAAATGAAAGGTGTTAATGATTATTTTAAAAGGGCGTGGGGCTTAGTTCCATAGGTGGACGCCGTTTCGAGATATCGCCATAAAGGTGGGCCAGGGGTGACTCTAGAATTCGTTTGTGCAATATGGGTATCAAACGAAAGGAGTTAATGAGTATTTTAAGAGGGAGTGGGCCTTTCTGGACCAGGGGTGACTCTAGACTTTGTTTGTACGATATGGGTATCAAATGAAAGGTGTTAATGAGTATTTTTAAAAGAGAGTGGGCCTTCGTTCTATAGGTGTTCGCCTTTTCGAAATATCGCCATAAAGGTGGACCAGGGGTGACTCTAGAATGAGTTTGTACGATATGGGTATCAAATTAAAGGTATTAATGAGAGTTTTAAAAGGGAGTGGTGGTAGTTGTATATGTGAAGGCGTTTTCCAGATATCGACCAAAATGTGGACCAGGGTGACCCAGAACATCATCTGTTGGATACCGCTAATTTATTTATATATGTAATACCTGCCAAGATTTTAAGGGTTTTTTATTTCGCCCTGCAGAACTTTTTCATTTTCTTCTACTTAATATGGTAGGTGTCACAACTATTTTATAAAGTTTTTTCTAAAGTTATATTTCGCGTCAATAAAACAATCCAATTACCTTACCATATTTCATCCCTTTTTTCGTATTTGGTATAGAATTATGGCATTTTTTCATTTTTCGTAATTTTCGATATCGAAAAAGTGGGCGTGGTCATAGTCGGATTTCGTTCATTTTTCATACCAAGATAAAGTGAGTTCAGATAAGTACGTGAACTGAGTTTAGTAAAGATATATCGATTTTTGCTCAAGTTATCGTGTTAACGGCCATGCGGAAGGACAGACGGACGACTGTGTATAAAAACTGGGCGTGACAGCAACCGATTTCGCCCATTTTCACAGAAAACAGTTATCACCATAAAATCTATGCCCCTACCAAATTTCAAAAGGATTGGTTAATTTTTGTTCGACTTATGGCGTTAAAAGTATCCTAGACAAATTAAATGAAAAAGGGCGGAGCCACGCCCATTTTTAAATTTTCTTTTATTTTTGTATTTTGTTGCACCATATCATTACTGGAGTTGAATCTTGACATAATTTACTTATATACTGTAAAGATATTAAATTTTTTGTTAAAATTTTACTTTAAAAAAATTTTTTTTTTAAAAGTGGGCGTGGTCCTTCTCCGATTTTGTTAATTTTTATTAAGCGTACATATAGTAATAAGAGTAACGTTCCTGCCAAATTTCATCATGATATCTTCAACGACTGCCAAATTACAGCTTGCAAAAGTTTTAAATTACCTTCTTTTAAAAGTGGGCGGTGCCACGCCCATTGTCCAAAATTTTACTAATTTTCTATTTTGCGTCATAATTTCAACTCATCTACCAAGTTTCGTCGCTTTATCGGTCTTTTGTAATGAATTATCGCACTTTTTCGGTTTTTCGAAATTTTCGATATCGAAAAAGTGGGCGTGGTTATAGTCCGATATCGTTCATTTTAAATAGCGATCTGAGATGAGTGCTCAGGAACCTACATACCAAATTTCATCAAGATACCTCAAAATTTACTCAAGTTATCGTGTTAACGGACGGACGGACGGACGGACGGACGGACATGGCTCAATCAAATTTTTTTTCGATCCTGATTATTTTGATATATGGAAGTCTATATCTATCTCGATTCCTTTATATATGTACAACCAACCGTTATCCAATCAAACTTAATATACTCTGTGCGCTCTGCTCAACTGAGTATAAAACATGTAAAATTTTACGATGAATTTTGAAGCACCTTGTTATTGTGGCACCAAAAACAGACATTTGAGTTTTATAAGAGTATTTCCATTTAAAAAAACAATACGTCTATCGATTTTGGTAGTTATTGATTACGTGAATACTAAGATACAACTTTTTATCATAAGTGGGCAGTGCCATGCTATCTTATCAAAATTATTAGTTTATTTTCTTTAATGCTTAAATACGTCATTATAAGACAAATCTCATTTTATTTTTTTTATTTTTTACTAAAAATATTTTGTACTTATGTTTAAGAATTCATGAGCTTAACAGCCGGTGTTAAGCTCATGAATTCTTAAACATAAGTATAAACTGAACACACCATTAAACAAACATACATATAAAAATATTTTGTTTTTGCATTTTTCTAAAAGTTTTCGACTTTGACGCTTTTTGAAGCACCCTGTATCTGTGACATTCTGAGCTTTCACACAATAACACTTCAAATAATTAGCTTTCATTTGCATTTTAAATTTTTTAAATATCTTCATTGGTTCAAAAGTTTATGCTTCGTTGCTGGATAACTCGTCACAACGTACCGCAAACATAAACGTCATTGATCATCAAGAACGCTTTATATAAAATGTATAAGAAAATAACCATAGCGCGCACATAGAGAGTCTATGTTCGATATTTTATTTTAATCCACAGAGCTATTATTGAGCTTTTCTTACAAAAAAATATCATAAAAATTCTCACCGCACAAAATGTATAGGAAAATATATTTTTTTTTAGGAATTTTTTTGGATTTTTATTGGATATTCTCCTATTCTGGCCAGAGAACAATCTGAATTGGTGTCAATCATCCAAATCATTCTTGAGTCACTTTCTTTTATATATATAGATCAGCGAAATACACACGCCTCGTGGGTTGAACTGTTCTTCTTGATATGTCTGGCTCGTCCGTCGATAGCTCAAATAAGGGCTTAAGTCTTTCCACTGAGACTGGGGTTCCTTGCAATTTAATATAAAAATGTTTATCGTAGTGTGATAAGACACGGTGAGGAGCTTTATATGGTGGGCTTAATGATGGACCTATTTCTCCTTGACGTACCAGAATATATGTGCAGGTATTTAGCTCTCTGAAATGAAAAATTTTCCTCTTGCCGTGGTGCGACATTTCGGTAAGGGTTAAATTACGAAAATGTTGTTGTAAATTACGAAGTAAACCATGTATTGGCAGATTTGTTCCAGTTTTTAAAAATGCTCCTGGAATTCGAATTGGTTCACCATACACTAATTTGGCTGGTGTTGCTGAAATATCATTTTTCCACGAGGCTCTTAGTCCCATGAGAACTATTGGAAACGAATCATACCAAGAATCTTGGTGACACAACAGCGCTGATTTAAGCTGCCTGTGAAAGCGCTCAACGAGCGGTTTGGCTTGTGGGTGGTAGGGAGTGGTCCTGAGATGATGGATTCCGAAAAATTTAGCAAGTTGTCTGGACAAAGCCGATTCGAATTGGCCTCCACGGTCTGAGATGATGATGAACTCCATACCTCGCAATCCAGTGGTAAAACAAAGCGCTCACAATTGTTTCTGTGCTTCCGTTCTCGATTGGAATTGCTTCGGGGAAACTTGTGAAACGATATATGATCGTAAGACACTGACGAAATCCTTTGGAAGGCGGTAATGAAATTAGGTCAATATGGATATGCTCGAAACGCTGTGTTGGTAGCGCGAAGGCGTTGTAACTATGTGTCAGGCCAAACATATCTACTTGTGACTAGCTTTTGTGCGTGTTCCAGGGTGAGCAAGAGAGTGTAGTGAGTTGAACACTTCCCTTCTTAGCGATGCAGAAACGAAAGGGCGCACTGTACCCGATGAAGTGTCGCAGTACATACTGACTTAGTGTTCCGGATATGAAAGTTTCTGAAGACGGTGGCTTGGTGAATTAATGAGCTGTTGAAGCTCTGTGTCGCTGACATGAGCTCATGCTAGTTACTAAGGCATAACTGGTGTTGAAACGGCATCAACGCGTGAGAGGGCATCTGCCACAATGTTATCTTGTCCACTTACGTGTTTTATTTCTGAGGTAACCTGGCTTATCCACTAAACTATTCGAAACTGCCAGGGCGATGCATGTTCTGGTCGCTGCTTGAAGACATGCTTTGTATATCGCGTGAAGCTCCCTATCGTAGGTAGAAAGCTTGCATATGGATTCGGGCAGCGTTCGAATAAAAAATGCAAGAGGCTGTCAACAATTTTTAATACGCTGCCGTAAAACTACACATATTGCGGAGTTCGACGCACCCGTAAAAATGGGTAAATGTGCTTCCATATTAGGGTGAGCTAGTTCAGTGCACGTCGCTAAGGCTTGTTTAGAACGTTCGAAGGAATCTACGAGCCCTTTTATCCATTAGATTTGGTGTGTACTTCTGATATTGGGACCGGAAAGTAATATATTAAGTGGATCAAAAAATTTACCATACTGATATAACCTCAAAGTTTCTTAACCGTTACCGGTGGCGAAATGTCTCTTACGGCGCTGACTTTTTCAGGCAATGGCTTAATTCCCCGGCTTGTTATATAGTGAACATGAAACTTTACTTCGTTTGCGCCGAATACTGACTTTGAGGTGTTAATTACCAAACCGTAATCTGGAAGACGTTGACATAGAACTTTGAGGTGCTCAAAGTGCTGAAATTCGTCTACTGAAGCGATGAAAAGATTGTCGATGTACGCTGAAAAGTTTGGGCGGCGTTTTTTAGGCCAAACGTTATAAAAGGAAATTTGTTTAATCTAAACGGAGTGATTATAGTGGTTTTCTTAATATCATCGCTAGCAGCAGGTATTTGGTTAAATGCTCGCACTAAGTCTATAGTGGGAAAAATTTTTGTTTAACACAGATTAGCTGAGAAGTCCTCGAGTTATCTTACGGGATATCGATCGGGGATTATGCGGTCATTAAGACGATGATAGTCTCCGCAAAGTCGTGACCCTCCTGACTTTTTGGGGGTAAGTGCAGTGGTGAGGACCAAGGGCTGTCTGAGGAACGCGCGAACCTAATTGCACCGTCTTGGCAAACTTTTCTTTAGCAATCTTTGGTTTATGCGGCGAGAGTCGTTGCGCTTGGTCGACACCGGACGACCATTTGTAGTCCTGATATGGTGTACTGTAATATGCTTCGCTAATTTAAGAGCTCCGTCTGTCTTGGTTATAGAAGCGAATTGTTGTAGGAGTGACAGGAATTGTGATTCGCCCAATTGCTTTAATAGAAGTTCTCTGCGGAGCGCGCTTCATTTGACCATTAGAAATGATTCCGAAAATCGTCACTAGTTCCACTATGTCTCAAGTTAACTACTAAGCCGGAATGGCTGATAAAATCGGACCGATAATGGGCTTTGAAATGTCAGCTATAATAAAACGCCAGGTGAAATAGCGGCGCAAACCAAAATTGAGCGTGACCATGTGGTGGCGATATGTTTCTATGGTGGATCCTGATACTGAGTACAACTGAGTTTGCTAGCCGCCACCAATAATTTCAATTCCTAACGCTATTAAGCTGTTCAATTTCCTTACATAACCACTCTAATTTCTTCCTGTTACAGAGCTTAACATATTTTTTACGAAGAGTGTGGTACTTAATCATATCGCAATCTGTATTCCTCCTTCTCAGCATATTTAAGCGTTCATTAACTTCTTGCGTAAGTTTGAGTATCAAACCACGCATTTTTTTGTGAGACAATTTCCTTTGGAGTGGTGTGCCGCCGTTTTAATTTTGTCAGTAATTATAGACAATCAATCCCCAAACCTCATCAATAAGGGCCGCAGAGTATATATATTCGCTATTGAAGGACCTAGTAATGATCTCCATGAATTTAATCGCGTTATGTGGTTTCCATGAAAGTTTCGAAGAAAGAACATGTTCACCGGAGTCACGAACGGCGGTTAAACTTATTAACAACGGGCAAATGGTCGGAGAAGCATTTTGATTTTACATAACATCCATCAATTAGGCCAAGAATATCAAGCGAGCAGATAGCATAATCAATCACTGTGCGGCCAACTCCACCGCAAAAAGTAAATTCACGACTCAGATCACCAACAACCCTTCCAGCCAAACTAAGTATTCGTCTCCCTTCAGTATCTAAAAACAGTATAAAAACTTAACGTTATGCCTATATTTGGAACAAATTTACTTTTTTTTTTTGTTCAGTATAAAAATACTTTATCTAAACTAAGCATAAAATCTGGAAATGCAAAAATATTTTGGGGGCAAATTTCCCATTAATTGTTATAAATAAATTTAGTTAGTTTCAACAAAAGTTAGCTCATTATCTGTCATTTCATGTTTTTTTAGGAGCAACTCAAAAAAAACAAGTAAGGAAGGTTAAGTTCGGGTGTAACCGAACATTACATACTCAGTTGAGAGCTATGGTGACAACATAAGGGAAAATAACCATGTAGGAAAATGAACCGAGGGAAACCCTGGAATGTGTTTGTATGACATGTGTATCAAGTGAAAGGCATTAAAGAGTATTTTATGAGGGAGTGGGCCATAGTTCTATAGGTGGACGCCATTTAGGGATATAGCCATAAAGGTGGATCAGGGTTGACTCTAGAATGCGTTTGTACGATATGGGTATCAAATGAAAGGTATTAATGAGTATTTTAAAATGGCGTGGACCTAAGTTCTATAGATGGACGCCTTTTCGAGATATCGCCGTAAAGATGGACCAGGGGTGACTCTAGAATGCGTTTGTACGATATGGGTATCAAATGAAAGGTGTTAATGAGCATTTTAAAAGGGAGTAATCCTTAGTTCCATAGGTGGACGCCGTTTCGAGATATCGCCATAAAGGTGGGCCAGGGGTGACTCTAGAATTCGTTTGTGAAAGATGGGTATCAAACGAAAGGAGTTAATGGGTATTTTAAGAGGGAGTGGGCCTTAGTTCTATAGGTGGACGCATTTTCGAGGTATCGCAATAAAGGTGGACCAGGGGTGACTCTAGACTTTGTTTGTACGATATGGGTATCAAATGAAAGGTGTTAATCATTATTTTAAAAGGGCGTGGGGCTTAGTTCTATAGGTGGACCCCTTTTCGAGATATCGCCATAAAGGTGGACCAGGGGTGACTCTAGAATTCGTTTGTGCAATATGGGTATCAAACGAAAGGAGTTAATGAGTATTTTAAGAGGGAGTGGGCCTTAGTTCTATAGGTGGACGCATTTTCGAGGTATCGCAATAAAGGTGGACCAGGGGTGACTCTAGACTTTGTTTGTACGATATGGGTATCAAATGAAAGGTGTTAATGAGTATTTTTAAAAGGGAGTGGGCTTTCGTTTTATAGGTGTTCGCCTTTTCGAGATATCGCCATAAAGGTGGACCAGGGGTGACTTTAGAATTTGTTTGTATGATATGGGTATCAAATGAAAGGTGTTAATGATTATTTTAAAATGGCGTGGGGCTTAGTTCCATAGGTGGACGCCGTTTCGAGATATCGCCATAAAGGTGGGCCAGGGGTGACTCTAGAATTCGTTTGTGTAATATGGGTATCAAACGAAAGGAGTAAATGAGTATTTTAAGAGGGAGTGGGCCTTTCTGGACCAGGGGTGACTCTAGACTTTGTTTGTACGATATGGGTATCAAATGAAAGGTGTTAATGAGTATTTTTAAAAGGGAGTGGGCCTTCGTTCTATAGGTGTTCGCCTTTTCGAAATATCGCCATAAAGGTGGACCAGGGGTGACTCTAGAATGAGTTTGTACGATATGGGTATCAAATTAAAGGTATTAATGAGAGTTTTAAAAGGCAGTGGTGGTAGTTGTATATGTGAAGGCGTTTTCCAGATATCGACCAAAATGTGGACCAGGGTGACCCAGAACATCATCTGTTGGATACCGCTAATTTATTTATATATGTAATACCTGCCAAGATTTTAAGGGTTTTTTATTTCGCCCTGCAGAACTTTTTCATTTTCTTCTACTTAATATGGTAGGTGTCACAACTATTTTATAAAGTTTTTTCTAAAGTTATATTTCGCGTCAATAAAACAATCCAATTACCTTACCATATTTCATCCCTTTTTTCGTATTTGGTATAGAATTATGGCATTTTTTCATTTTTCGTAATTTTCGATATCGAAAAAGTGGGCGTGGTCATAGTCGGATTTCGTTCATTTTTCATACCAAGATAAAGTGAGTTCAGATAAGTACGTGAACTGAGTTTAGTAAAGATATATCGATTTTTGCTCAAGTTATCGTGTTAACGGCCATGCGGAAGGACAGACGGACGACTGTGTATAAAAACTGGGCGTGACATCAACCGATTTCGCCCATTTTCACAGAAAACAGTTAGCACCATAAAATCTATGCCCCTACCAAATTTCAGAAGGATTGGTTAATTTTTGTTCGACTTATGGCGTTAGAAGTATCCTAGACAAATTAAATGAAAAAGGGCGGAGCCACGCCCATTTTTAAATTTTCTTTTATTTTTGTATTTTGTTGCACCATATCATTACTGGAGTTGAATCTTGACATAATTTACTTATATACTGTAAAGATATTAAATTTTTTGTTAAAATTTTACTTAAAAAAAAAATTTTTTTAAAAGTGGGCTTGGTCCTTCTCCGATTTTGTCAATTTTTATTAAGCGTACATATAGTAATAAGAGTAACGTTCCTGCCAAACTTCATCATGATATCTTCAACGACTGCCAAATTACAGCTTGCAAAAGTTTTAAATTACCTTCTTTTAAAAGTGGGCGGTGCCACGCCCATTGTCCAAAATTTTACTAATTTTCTATTTTACGTCATAATTTCAACTCATCTACCAAGTTTCGTCGCTTTATCGGGCTTTTGTAATGAATTATCGCACTTTTTCGGTTTTTCGAAATTTTCGATATCGAAAAAGTGGGCGTGGTTATAGTCCGATATCGTTCATTTTAAATAGCGATCTGAGATGAGTGCTCAGGAACCTACATACCAAATTTCATCAAGATACCTCAAAATTTACTCAAGTTATCGTGTTAACGGGCGGACGGACGGACGGACGGACATGGCTCAATCAAATTTTTTTCGATCCTGATTATTTTGATATATGGAAGTCTATATCTATCTCGATTCCTTTATATATGTACAACCAACCGTTATCCAATCAAACTTAATATACTCTGTGAGCTCTGCTCAACTGAGTATAAAAACAAAGAATCTGTTAAATAAAGACATAAGCATTTACGCAAAAAATGGGCCGGTTAAAAATTATTTCTATTTAAAGTTTTTTTGTGCGCTATCAATTATTTTGGAACAAGTTTTTTTAGGATTTTGGTACAGACCAATATAGGTAAATGGGAATAGTTCGGAAACAATATTTTATTCGAACTCAAAATGAGTGAGAGAGTAATTCTATCACCGTTTGGCGCGTACGCATATTAAATATCTGAGCAACACGACTAAGCAGGTTTCCGACCTTCGAATTAGAGTGGGCTTACATAATAGCTTTGAGTTTTTGGATTTCGAATTAGAGCGCTTACATAATTGGTTTGAGTATTTGAATTTCGGAAAGACGCGATGAATATTTTTCGATCCTTCAAATGATGTGCTTTTGGCCCGAAAGTAAATTTCGATATTTGGAGAGATTGTTCGAATTTGCAAAAAACTTTTTCTATTAACTATAAACAAATAGAGCAATATTTGTTAACAAAAATAGGCCTATGTACTGCGGCTGATCCATACGAATAGACCCATATATCTTTCATAGGATTTTACGTATGCTAAGTATGCGAAACAGCCTGGCAATTGATTGTAACTATGGAAAATTTGTTAGCCTATTAATATATAGATGAAGATAATGGGGTAATATGCGGCTTATGCAATACGGAAATAAAAATATGTAGGAAAATACAAAATTTAATTGGTATAGTTTCGGTATTTGTAGTCAGATTTATGCTGCGCTAGTCGGTCCTTTTGTTGTTACTACATAAATGTTGTCGCATGGTTCGTTGTTTTCTCCATTACAAGGGATTTTGTATACAACGTTACTCTAATCGGTGTGTGATATTTTTGAATTAGTTTTGTTAAAAATTTTTTTTAATGTGTTAATCGGCTTATGGTCTATTTTTACAACTTCTCTATTGTAGCAATTCGACTTGGCTAAGCGCTCTGACAAGTTGGTACATACACTACTGATTTGAATATTTTGGGTTTAAAGTTTTATCTTCAGTATTTTCCAATGTGCATTTTCTTGAGAGGGTTTTTATGATTTTATCAAGAAAGCTTTTATTTTTTAGAATACTTTTATTTCTTCTTTAATTTCCGCGTGGTAAGTGTTGTCTGATATTTTTAACATTCTTCGTATACAGCCCATTTTCCGTAGTCCTCGAGTTCCGTTGTAAATTTTATGTTTTTATTAAAGGAACTTAGAGCATTGAGAGTGTTTTGTACTTCGTTTTAATTTATTATCGCAAATAGGTCGTCAACATACTTCGAGATTAGCATCGGTATTCGTGATAATTTGTTTATTGTGTTTTCTAAAAACTTTTTCAAAATCGGCAATCACTGGTGATCCCATAGGTAAACCTTTTATTTGTGTGTTTACTAAGTCTTTAATTTTAAATATCTGTTTTCTTCTATGCAAAATTTTATTATTTCTATGAATAATTTAATTGGTATATTTGTATGTTTTTCTATAACCTTAAATTATTCTACAATTTACAAAAATATTCAACTAAGTGGCAGCTGCCAGCGTTTGTAGTTTTGAAATGGGAAAAGCCGGTATGATGTCGGTTACGGTTTTGACGTTAAACCAAAAACATTTTTGGAACGATTTTTTTTTTTTCGTTTAATATACAAACGTAAAATTTTTCCATTCAGTCAGTTGCATTTAAATAATAATAAAGACAGTTGAAATAAAATAATATATAATTAAATAACATAAGAAATAATAAAATAAAGTAGCATAAAAACAATATAAAAAATTTAATGTTATAGTTTAGGGTCAAATTTATTTATTTTTTTTTTTTTTTGTTCAGTATAAGACGAACTTTATCTAAAACGAGCATAAAATTTGGAAATGCGAAAGCATTTTGGGGTCAATTTGCGATTAATTGTTATAAATAAAGATTAGGTGGTTTCAACAAAAGTTTGCTCATTATTTGTGATTTTATATTTTTTGGAAGCAACTCAAATAAAGACCAAAAAGCTTGTTAAATAAGGACCTACGCATTTACGTGTAAGTGAAATTTGCCCAAATGGTTAAAAATTACTTCTATTTAAATTTTATTTTGGAAAAAGTTATTTAGGATTTTGGGACAGACCAGTATAGGTAATTGGCAACAATCGGGAAACAATATTTTATTCTACCTAAAAATGAGTGAGGGAGTACTCGTAGTTCTCTCACCGTTTGGCACGTACGCCAAATGTAAGCCAGCGCTCAAACGCATAAAAAAGGAAAAAACCGTATGTCTGATATACACGTATATCAGGAAACGTATGTTTATGGTTGCTGGCAGAATATGCCAGCACACAAAGAAAAGACCCGTATCTTTGATATCTACGTATATCGGGATATATATCCCTACATGAGTGCCGGCAGATTATGCCAGCACATAAGGATATGGAATTCATACGTTATGTATGTACGTACATACATATTTTCATAAGAGCACTAGCAGGCAACGCAAATGAATACAAAATAATATTGCCCATGCCCATCTATGTTGCCAGCAGCATGTATGTATATGAGATTCCATATAAAAAGCAACACCTTGGTCGCAGGCTTAGGTTTTTATCATGCACTACTCTGATAATGTTGGATCTTTTGTTTGTCAATTACTTTGTTTGACGTTCTCAATTGTTATTGTTTTATAGCCTTTTGATAGAGGAATAAAGTAGGCCTTTTGATAGAGGATTCAAAGCTCGATTCGAGTTCAAAGCCAAAACAATAATTTCTATAATAATTATTAATTTTTGTTTTTTGTTTTTATCCGCCTATTGATAAATGATTCAAGGTTCGATTCGAGCTCAAGGCCAGAAAAATAATTTTTTCTAATGATAATTATTGCTGTTTTTTAATTTTTCGATAATTGAAAAACTGTATTTTGTTTTTGGAATATTACTTAAGTAGAAAATTTTTCAGACAACCTGCCATAGCTGCGCTGATAGATCCATTTCGAAGGGTGCTAAGCCTTCATCATCAGTACGATTTAGCGATTTGGGCATGCTGCGCTAACCATTTAGCTATACAGAGGAGAGGAGGAGGAGAGGGATTATCATAAATATTATTGTTTTGGCATTGAGCTCGAATCGAGCTTTAAATGCTCTAACAAAAGGCTGATAAAACAAAAACATTTGTTAATAAACTAAGAACACATGTTAATGCCAAACAAAGTAAGTGACAATAACCAATAATACAATATTATCAGTGATTTGCAGCAGTTCATTAGGTATAGTTGGTAAAGAGGAACAGAAGTGGCAATTTAACAGTCAAACCAGGCATTCTTAACCAATGAACCGATATCATTTCGTTAAGATAATTAACGTTAATAAACGAAACAAAGTCATTTAGTTTCGTTTATTAACGTTAAGAACGTCAAATTAACGAAAATATTTTGTTTCGTTTTCTGCCATATCAAAACGAAATCAAATCGTTTATGTTGATTATTAATTTCAAACTATGCTGGCAAAGCTGACTGATGGCGGAGTCATTAAAGGTGAAAGCATTAGACAAGCTGATTGCAACTTTTCTCATGAATTTTGACAGTACGAACATTTCTCAGAGTATTTTTGACATTACCACCAACGAATTACACAAACAAATTACATGGAATTTGTGTGTATGTCCGCTCGCTGTTACCACCTTACGGCTTCACCATGGCTATAGCATTGACAGCATAATTCAAACATAAAGTATCACGTTTTTGTTAACGTTTTTAACGTTAACGAAAGCTTTTCGTTTCGGTTAAAAACGAGATGCAATTTATATTGAATATTTCTTTATCGATAATATTTCTAAGTGTTTCAAGGGAAACGGTGGATATTTTTTGATAAACGATTAGCTTAACGTTAAGGTGCATCCCTGACTCAAACAAACCACCCCTATATAGCTGAATGGTCAGCGCAGCGCACTATGGAAAATCGTAGAATAACTGCTTATTAAAAATGGTTTTTTCAATGTCGCTACTGGCATGCTTTTTTTCTTTTAAGCAATAGTTTAAGGACCAAACTAGACTATAATATCAAAAAACTATACATATTATATGAAATGATTTTTTTTACAACATCACAAACTTTATATTTTTGACGAAGGTCCATGTTAAGCCCGTCCCCTTCATCACTTTCAAATTTAATGTTATACGTTACAGGAAAATGTATGATGTATTATAAATTTCTGGAAACGTCGTTTTTTGAAGAATATGAAGCAACTAATATGTTTTTTAATATTATGTTAATGTGTACCTTAAAATAACTGCAAAATAAAATATGGTGAAAAAAAAGTTTTTTTTAAATTCATCGAGACTTTTGATAGTTGCCCACTTTTACCCACGCTTTACGATTTATGTTGATTTGTAGCCTAGCCATCCATAAACATAAAAAAAAACATAATCAAATAAAAAAAAGCTGCGGAAATTTGCGATTTTCGGAGTAACTAGTAAAAATGTGATAAAAGTCAGAAAACGGAAAGCCGCTCGCTATCTATTGGGATTTTAAATGTTGTTGTTTACATCAATATTTTGCGGTAAGTTTTGTAATTTTTCATTGATATTAGGACACTTATCTTTTTTGCACTCATGTTGCGTGTGAAAATATTAATAAACAAGTTGTACACCAGAGAACAGCGCTGAATGATTCTTCTTTCTTCTCAATAAAAATCCCAGTTTCCTCCAGTGACCGTGGGGGTTGAATACAGGTTTAAGCAATAAAAAAAAGTAAAGCATTATCTTTTCAACCATCATAACAAAAACAATAAATGCAGTTTTGTCAAAGTTTTTGAATTTCAGTGGACGGAAATATATTATTACTATGTATTATTCCTATTATTTATCAATAAAAATTCCAGTTCTCCCGTGTGACTTTGAGCGTTGAATCATATTTTAAACAATAAAAAGGTAAAGCGTTAAGTGCAGTTTTGCATAATATATGTACGTACAATTCGAAACTTTCTGGGCGGATAATATACTAAACGAAGGTGTTTTAGTTTTTTGAATTTTATTAGGTAGACTGAATGAGTGTGAAGTATGTGCATGGGCACATGTTTAGGCATATGTTTAGGAGTACTTGTGAATGTAGACCTTAGGTAGGAAACTGACGAGGTTAAAAGGGATTATAACAGAATTTCCAAAATACCCTTTGTTTTAACGCACTACCCTCCTATCTCATATTAGTATATAAACAAAACAAAATATTGGTGAATTAACAGAAGTGTAATTGTTACGAATACAAATAACTACGTGTTTTGTAGTCCCTTCAAAATGTCTACTTTCAAGGGTTTAAACGTGAAATAATACTTTCATATATGGAAGGAGGAAAATCATTGGAGGCATTATCAGCAGTTGTAAAAGGAAATTATCATGAATCTGAAGACAACTTATGCTTCATCCTCAGTGATTTTCAAAGACATATTATTCCTACTTTTAATAAAGGAACGGCAGAAGCTTCACGGGAAAAGGATACACTTTTAATGAAAAACAGTAATTGGCTAGAATCAGAATATTCAGTAACTTTACCGAACTCGAACTCGGAGACGCTCCAACCGACTCCACACCTAATCCTTCTGAAAACGTGTGAGACCGTGCGTATCTTATCCAGATTTGTCAGAATCCAGTAAAAGAAGAAGAAATACAATGCTACTTAATGAACATACTCTGCTGAAATTACAGTAGTGGATATAAATTTGATTAAACGACTTTACATAATTCTGTAAGCTCTTTCATCTAGTGTAATGATAAATGCTGAAAAATTTGACAGTTATGCTATGGATACTGCCAGGATCTATGTGAGCAATTAGGAATGGTACTACATGCCATCTTTAGTTCACAAAATTTTGGTTAATGGAGAAAGTGTCGTAAAGCATTTTGAAGTACTTCCTATCAACTTTCGGAAGATGCACAAGAGTCCCGTAATAAAGATTATAAAAAATTGCGTCTACATCATGCTAAAAAATGCTCAAGATCCGTTACAAACGAGGACGTATTTCATACTCTTCTATATACTTCAGATCCTTACATAACCAGCATTAGACAACTGTATACTAAAAACGTGAAGGAACTTGCTGCAGACACCTTAAATCTTTTGAAAGTGACCAATGTCGAATACAATGTGCTTGTGATACGACATTGATTCCTCTCCTGAAACATGCCAGTTAGTGACGGTGCTGGCCATATTATGGCTGCACAGAGTAAGATCTAAAACTTTCCCTCTAATAGCATTTACAAAGGTTGGTTCATTGCCCCGATTGATAATGCTTATATTATTACTACTGATAAACTCACGGAGGTACTCACCCCTGTTGTTGATGTTCGTACTACCCCATGTTGTATGATGGGAATTTGCGTCACAGCAGAGGATCCATGGCGTGCCACTCTGCTGAGAATATTTGATTAGGGCTATTGTTTCGGTTGTTGGGGCCGTTTCTTCCTCCCCCGGAAAGTAGGCAGAGGCCAAGATTGCATCTTGTTCGCCTCTTGGGGTTGGAATTTTAGCCCAAACTGCTACGAGATCAGCCGTCATAAACTGTAAAAGTGGAAGAAACATTAGTTTGTTGCTTAAAAGCATCGCCGCTCTTGGGCGAGAACTGGTGGCATAAGTTAACTTACCATCAGTACTGTTCAGGTCTTTTACAGCACCGTGTTGAATCCAGGGCTCCTGGATGAAGGCTATTCCCAGACCTTCTGTTTTCAAGATAAAAAAATGTCCCAATAAATAATGTTTCAATTTTGTGACCGAAAACACGATCGCCAGTGCTTCTTTTTCAAGCGTGCTATAATTTTGTTCAGCTTTTGATAAAGCTCTGGATACGAAGGCAATTGGCTTTGAATTGTCCTATAAGGAATGAGACAAAATACCGGATATTGCATTGTTAGATGCATCCGTTGTAAGTGTGATCGGTATCTTTGGGTTAAAGTGTACCAAAACTTGGTCTGACGTCACATCTTTTTTTATCGTTTCATAGGCCTCCTGGCAACTTTTTGACCAATGGAACGTTACATTTTTTTGCAATAGTTTATATAAAGGGATCATCTTTTCAGCAAAAATTTTAATAAGTTAGAGTAGTAGTTAACCATACCTATAAATGCCCTAAGCTCTGGTACATTACTAGGGATATGTGCCTGTAATACCGGCTCTATTCTATCTTTATTTTTGCTAAGACCAAATTTGTCGATTGTAAATCCCAAATACGTAATTTTGGATTTGAAAAACTCACATTTGTTAATTTTCAACTTAAGCCCTGCTTCCCTAAGTTTACACAGCACTGCCTTCAAGTTCCGAATGTGTTGTTGCATGTCTTTGCCTGACACGGTTATATCATCTTGATACACAACTACAAATAGAATGTTCTTTAGTAAATTTTCCATAGTTTTCTGGAATATGCCTGCTGCCGATTTTAACCCGAAAGGTAAGCGTGTCATTTTAAATGTGCCTATGTGCGTTGGCCAAGTGCATAATTTTTGTGATTCTTCGTCAAGAATCAACTGATTATAAGCGTTGGACAAGTCCAATTTAGAAAAAACTTCACCACCCTGAAGTGATGCGAACATTTCATCAATTATAGGTAGAGGATACTTAAAATCGGATAGATGTTTATTAATTGTGACCTTGTAGTCACCACAGATTCTGATCTCGCCATTTGGTTTTAGTATGGGAACAAGAGGAGTACCCCATTCCGCATAGTCAATTGGTATTAAAACTCCTGTCGTAACTAATTCGTTTAAGTTCTTCTCAATTTTGTTTTTCCATGCAAGAGGAACTGGACGTGGTTTGAAAAATATGGGCTTTGCGCCACTATCTACAGCTAAAGAAATTTTACTCAACTTATACGCGCCCAGACCATTGTCAAAAACTTTAAAAAATTCAGATTGGACCACTATAACATATATCTCCCATACAACCGATCGTTCAGAAAAGACGATTTTGGCCATTCCTGCCGCAATTTAGAAAGTACAGACGTAAAACTCGGTGATATATATTCTAATATATCATAGAAGATATCCTGAAAAAATAACTTTGATCGGAGCTATATATAGTTATATCCCATACAACCGATCGTTCATATAGAAAGATTTTTGGCCATTTCTCCCTTAATTTAGAAAGTATAAACGTGAAACTCGGTGATATATATTTTAATATATCATAGAAGATTTTCTGATAAAATCAGTTTAATCGGAGCTATATATAGTATATATCCCATACAACCGATCGTTCAGATAGAAATATTTTTGGCAATTTCTCCCTTAATTTCCAATATAAAAATGTTAAACTTGGTGATATTTATTCTAATATATCATAGAAGATTTCATGAAAAAATCATTTCGATCCGAGCTCTATATAATTTATATCCCATACAACCGATCGTTCAGATACAAAAGTTTTTGAGCCATTTCTCCCTTAATTTCCAATATAAAAACGTTAAACTTCGTAATATTTATTCTAATATATCATAGAAGATTTCATGAAAAAATCATTTCGATCCGAGCTCTATATAATTTATATCCCATACAACCGATCGTTCAGATACAAAAGTTTTTGAGCAATTTCTCCCTTAATTTCCAATATAAAAACATTAAACTTGGTGATATTTATTCTAATATATCATAGAAGATTTCATGAAAAAATCATTTCGATCCGAGCTCTATATAATTTATATCCCATACAACCGATCGTTCAGATACAAAAGTTTTTGAGCCATTTCTCCCTTAATTTCCAATATAAAAACGTTAAACTTCGTAATATATATTCTAATATATCATAGAAGATTTCCTGAAAAAATTACTTTGATCGGAGCTATATGTATATAGTATATACCTATCCCATACAACCGATCGTTCAGATAGAAAGATTTTTGGCCATTTCTCCTTTAGTTTCCAATATGAAAACGTGAAACTTGGTGATATATATTCTAATATATCATAGAAGATTTCCTGTAAAAATAATTTCGATCGGAGCTATATATAATATATATCCCATACAACCGATCGTTCAGATAAGGGGGTTTTTTGCGATTTTTTATTTTATATTTATCTTAAAAATCGTTTAGGTATGTACATCTGTTCACTATATATTTCTTATCTTATACATCCGATTATTTGGAGATTACGAACGGGATAAGATTATTGTTCAGCCCCATTAATGAAAGGTATGAAGTCTTCGGCACAGCCGAAGACAGTCCCGCCCTTACTTGTTTTACTTTCTTTTTGACACCATTGTATTCTATCATTTCATAGTATTCTCCTTGTACTTTAATTCGGCTGCCTTATAATCAATAAAAGGGCCATTGCAAGGATTAAGACTTACGTTCTTATTAATTTTATTTAAACAATGTCTAGAAACCAAACTACATGGTGAACCCGAATCACATAATATGTCCATAGAAACTCCGCCTTTTTTGACCGATACACTGCACACTTTAGCTGAATCATCACACTTGCTTTGGTTGATACTGTAAATAGAAAAATTATGCGAATTGTTGGTATTAAATTCGTCGCTTGAATTATAAGATTCTAATACGTAATTAACTACATTTCCACTTGTTTTGCCACACTTATGACATTTGCTATTCTTGTATCGACATTCGTTAGTTGTGTGGTTTCGCCACCCACAGTGATAGCAAGCCTTTGCGTATTTTATTGCTGTATTGTGAGTTCCTTTATTCTTTTTACGGTCATGTTTGCTGTCTTGCTTTGAAGTGTCAGAAGTAGAGCTTTTCGATTTGTTGTTACTCTTGCCACTTTTGGTATAGTTCACTTGCAAGTTTGGTTTATGCTTTGTCGATGACAGTTTCATCTCCATAGTGAGAGCTTTTCGGAGTGATTGGTCAATTTATATGTTCTCATCTTCTTCGCACATACGTTCAAATATTCCGCTGTGAAGACCCATTATGAAGCGGTCCATTACGAAGGCTGACGGGTTGTCATCAAATTTGCATGTTAGCGCGAGTTTTTTTACTCGTGCATGCCATTGCGATACCGTTTCACCTTCAGCCTGTGTTGCTGAGTGAAAATTCTTAGCTCCTTATACGTTTTTGATACCGGTGCAGCTGGGCTGCAAAGGTTGTGCAAAACCTCATATGGTGTTGGGCCTATGGCTTTTAATAGAGTAGCCTTTTTTGCATTCTCTTCTGTGCAATTTATCTCCGCAAAATGAATTTCTAACTTTTCTTTCCACAATATCCATGATTCCGTTTGTGTAGAAAATTGCTGCACATTATTTGGATGGTATATGGCTACTGTATTTCGAGGTTCGTCGGGCATTATAGTAAAGTTTATGATACATTTTTGTTTAGCTCTGTAATTACAGTTGCTGCACTATCAATTTCTTTTGTATGTACAAAAGAAGAGAAACAAATTTAGCTTTTTTTCCCTTTTTTCTTCGTCGCCAATATGTATTATAGCGAGTGAGACGCACAGAAGAGTCGTTTGTTTATAACTTCACTTTATTGACTGACTGTATACTTCTTATAGACTAACAACGAGATGCGATTAATAACTGAGATAAGGTGAGTATATATAATTGGAGGTGAGTTATGTTTAGTTTGCCATTCACAATGACGATACCTAACAAGAAGTAATTTTTAACCAGCCCATTTGGACAAATTTCACTTACACGTAAATACGTAGGTGAATATTTAACAACCCTTTTGTTTTTTAAATGAGTTGCTTCCAAAAAATATAAAATCACAAATAATGAGTTTACTTTTGTTGAAACTAAGTAATCTTATTTATAACAATTAATGGCAAATTTGCCCAAAAATGCTTTCGCATTTCCAGATTTTATGCTCGTTTAGATAAAGTACATCTTGTACTGAACAAAAAAACTATATTTGTTCCAAAACTATAACATTAAATTTTTTATATTACTTTTTATGCTACTTTATTTTATTATTTCTTATTTTATTTAATTATATATTTTTTTATTTCAACTGTCTTTATTATTATTTAAAAGCAACTGACTGAATCGGAAAATTTTACGTTGTATATTAAACGAAAAAAAATTCGTTCCAAAAATGTTTTTGGTTTAAGGTCAAAACGGCAACCGGCATCATAGCGGCTTTTTCCCATTTCAAAACTACACACGCTGGCAGCTGCCACTTAGTTGAATATTTTTGTAAATTGTAGAAAAATGGATAATCTTCTAAGAAAAACATACAAATATACCAATTAAATTATTTATGGAAATAATAAAATTTTGCACACAGAAATAAAAGGTTTACCTATGGGATCACCAACTTCACCAGTGATTGCTGATTTTGCAAGACAACACAATAAACAAATTATAATGAATACCGATGATAATTTCGAAGTATGTTGACGACCTATTTGCGATAATAAGTGAAAGCGAAATACAAAACACTTTCAATGCTCTAAGTTCCTTTAATAAAAACATACAATTTACAACGGAACTCGAGGACTACGGAAATGGGCTGTATACTAAGAACGTTAAAAACATCAAACGACACTTACCACGCGGAAATTAAAGAAGAAATAAAAATTCTTTTAAAAAATAAGAGCTTTCTTGATAAACCATAAAAACCCTATCAAGAATATGCACATTGGAAAATACTGAAGACAAAACCGTTAAACCAAAAATATTCAAATCAGTAGTGTATGTACCCAACTTGTCAGAGCGCTTGGCCAAGTCGAATTGCTACAATAGAGAAGTTGCAAAAATAGCCCATAAGCCGACAAACACATTAAAAAATATTTTTAACAAAACTAATCCAAAAAAATCACACACCGATTAGAGTAACGTTGTATACAAAATCCCTTGTAATGGAGAAAACAACGAACCATGCGACAGCATTTATGTAGTAACAACAAAAGGACCGACTAGCGCAGTATAAATCTGACTACAAATACCGAAACTATACCAATTAAATTTTGAAGTTTCCTACATATTTTTATTTCCGTATTGCATAAGCCGCATATTACCCCATTATATTCATCTATATATTAATAGGCTAACAAATTTTCCATAGTTACAATCAATTACCAGGGTTCGACTCCCACTCCCGGGAGAAAAGGCTTTGAAGAGATTTACAAGGTATAATCGAAACAGCTGTCGCCTTGTCCGTCCTGATGTCACGTTGTTTAAATTTTTTCCAAATTATTAAATCAATTACCAGGCTGTTTCGCATACTTAGCATACGTAAAATCATATAAAAGATATATGAATCGATTCGTATGGATCAAGCACAGTACATAGGCCTATTTTTGTTAACAAATATTGTTCTATTTGTTTATAATTAATAGAAAACTTTTTTTGCAAATTCGAACAATCTCTCCAAATATCGAAATTTACTTTCGGGCCAAAAGGACATCATTTGAAGGATAGAAAAATTTTCATCTCGTCTTTCCGAAATTCAAATAATCAAACCAATTATGTAAGCGCTCCAATTCGGAATCCAAAAACTCGAAGCTATTATGTATGCCCACTCTAATTCGAAAGTCGGAAAGCTGCTTATTCATGTTGCTCATATATTTCATATGCGTACGCGCCAAACGGCGAGAGAACTACTCTTTCACTCATTTTGAGTTCGAATAAAATATTGTTTCCGAGTTATTGCAATTTACCTACATTGGTGTGTACCAAAATCCTAAAAAAAGTCGTTCCAAAATAATTGATAGCGCACAAAAAAACTTTAAATAGAAGTAATTTTTAACCGGCCCATTTCTTGCGTAAATGCTTATGTTTTTAGTTAACGGATTCTTTGTTTGTTTTTTTTTTTTTTTTGACGGTCTTCTAAACAAATATGAAATCACAAATAATGAGCTAACTTTTGTTGAAACTAACTAAATTTATTTATAACAATTAATGGCAAATTTGCCCCCAAAATGTTTTTGCATTTCCAGATTTTATGCTTAGGTTAGATAAAGTACGTTTTATACAGAACAAAAAAATAAATAAATTTGTTCCAAATATAGGCATAATGTAAAATTTTTTATACGGTTTTTTATGCTCGCTAGTAGATAATGAAGGCAGACGAATACTTAGTTTGGCTGAAGACTTGGGTGGTGTTATTTTAAATGGAAGGGTTGATAGTGATCTGAGTGGTGAATTTACTTTTTGCGGTGGAGTTTGCCGCACAGAGATTGATTATGCTATCTGCTCGTTTGATTTTCTTGTTCTAATTGGCGGATGTTATGTAAAATCAAAATGCTTATCCGACCATATGCCCGTTGTTATTAATTTCAACGGCCGTCCGTGACTCCGGTGAACATGTTCATTCTTCCAGACTTTCATGGACTAGGTCCTCCAATAGCGAATATATACTCTGAGGCCCCTATTGATGAAAAAGTGTCTATAATTACTGATAACATTAAAACGGCGGCACACCACTCCAAAGAAAATTGTCTCACAGAAAAATGCATGATTTGATAGCCAGTACTCGAACTTACGCAAGAAGTTAATGAACGCTTTAAATATGCTGAGAAGGAGGAATGCAGATTGCGATATGATTAAGTACCTCACTCTTCGTAATAAATATGTTAAGCTCTGTAACAGGAAGAAATTAGAGTGGCGATGTAAGGAAATTGGACAGCTTAATAGCGTTAAGAATTTAAGGTTGGACTTTTAAGGCCAACCATTTTTTTTCAATCATTGATACTCATGTTAATTTGTGGGTATGCAGCCCTATGCGCACACCCGCTCAAACACACAGTAACAATAAGTCTGCTTTTTTATGTTTGATTAGATTTAGTTTATTTAAAGTAAATTTCGTTTGTTCGTGTTTCTTATTGGTTTACTAAACGTTCTCTTTTCTAATTTCTTAGTTACACTTTTTGGTTGCAATAAACGTCTATCTTTTTAGTTTCAGAAAACTGTATTCAGTCTTTCTATTTTTTTTTTTTTTAAATCTTTACTTTACTTTTTCTACACCGCTTAGCTTTTTCACGACCGTTCACTTGCAATGTTCCAAACGAATTCAATCGGGTTCGTTTTCTCACCCAAGCTCAGCGGCCATCATTTTTACTGCTGAATCAATTGGTCCTGCTGAGTGCAATTGGCATTGCTGTTCAGCAACAGCTGTCGCCGATGCCACTTGCACGCAGGGGTGTGTTTTGTTGCGTAAAGGCGGGTAACGCAGTGCGGTTACACCACCCTTCCTTAGAAAAAGAAGAATCTGACAAGTTGATCAGATTTGTCATATTCTTCTTGTTCTCATGACTTTCAAATTGTTTTGGTTGAATGAATGTATGATATTAGGGTGTCCTCCCCTTTTTTCTCATTCGTTCAATCAGAACAAATTTTTCTTTTACATATGAAATTTTGTTAACATTAATTCAATTACTTACATGTAATTTGTTTTCCAATTTCTATTGCACTAAATTAATGTATTATATATATTTATTACAAATAGTGCATGCATATTAATATTTGGTTTAATTTACATGCAAATTGAAATTTTTGTTTTCGTATATTAATATAAATTTTAATTTGAAATTTCATGCTTCAATAACAGAGTAGTGAAAATTTAAAATTAATTACAAGCTAGTTTGCAAATTTTTATGAGAACAAAATTTTCAGTTTACCTTATTGATTCGGTTTTTGTGAACGGTTTTTTCCTTTTTATTTACTTCATCAAAAACCGTGACATTAAATCCATCAATTTTTGTGACTATATATGGTCCTTGGTAAATGCTTTCGTGTTTATTTCTAGGTTCTTTTTGTACTACTACCTTATCGTTTATATTAATTGCTAACGGACGCGCCCTCTTATCATAAAGATTCTTATTTTTAATTTTATGTTTATTAATTAAATCTTTTGCTAATTTATACGTTTTTTGTAGTCTTACTTCTGTTGCATAATTTTCAACATTGTAAATTGGATCGATTTGTTCCTTTTGAACTTCATTTGGTAAGGTAACATTTCTACCGAATACTAGTTCGTATGGAGTAAATCCATTATCAAAAACTGTACTAGGAGTTGTATTATGCAAATATGTAAAATATTTCAAATAAACGTCCCATTCGGAGAAGTTATCATTTAGAAAAGCTCGTAAATATTCATTAAACACCCGATGATTTCTTTCAATTGTACCTAGGGTTTCATGATGGTAAGCTGTAGAAAAATTATGTTCGATTTTTAGGAGTTTAGTTAATTCAGAGAAAATTTCATTTTTATATTCGGTTCCTAAATCGGTTTTAATTGATTTCATTATGCCATAAATGAGGATGAAGCCTTCAAAAATGGCTGTTGCAATTGTTTTTGCTGTCTTATCAGGGATTGATATTGTAACTAGGTATTTGCTTAAGTCGCACATAATGGTAACCGCGAACCTATTCCCATTATTCGACTCAGGTAAAGGTCCTATTGTATCTATAACTACGACATCGAAAGGTTTGCAGGGTGTTGGTGTAAGCACCAAATTTTCTTTGGTTTTTGGCTTGACTTTATTCAAAAGGCATTTTTTGCAATTTTTGACGTATTTGACAATATCACGGGTCATACCTTTCAAATAATATTTTGTACGTATTTTTGCGTAAAGCTTTTTATTTCCGCAGTGACCTCCTGATATCGGGTCATTGTGGAAAATTTCCATTAGTTTAAGTTTCTTGTCGTTGTCCGTAACTGTTTCGACAGGTTCTATTAATAGTATTTGTAAATTTTTTAAAATTGAATTCCCTGTACTTTTAAAATTTGAAATAGAAAAATATTTAAATAACTGATCATCTTTTTGCCATTCTGCTTGCTTAATACTATGTTTACCAGCTTCTTTTTCAAGCTTCAAAAGTAATTCATCTAATTGCATTAATTTGTTAGTGCACACAATATTAAGTAACTCGAGTTTTTTATGTTTTAAATGCGCATATATTTTTAAATTGATTTTATCATTATCGTTGTCATGACATATTTGGATTTTTATCCTATGGATTTTCTTGGAAAAATTATATGAAAATTTGTGGAATACCTGTAATTTGACATTTTCTTCGTTTATGTTTTCAACCGATTGTTGTAATTGTTCGTGACGTTGCGTCATAGACCTCGTCTATACCGCTAAAATTTGATTATTGGAATTTTTAAGCTCTTGAATTGAAATTCGCGATAATGCGTCTGCACCTACGTTAGATTTTCCTTTAATATATTCTATAGTAAAATTATATTCGGACAATTCCAAACGGGTTCTGGAAAGTTTCGACGACGGATCTTTCATATTAAATAGATAAACTAGTGGACGATGATCTGATTTAACTTTGAAGTGAGTGCCATAAATATATGCACGAAATTGCTTTATTGCAAAATATATTGCCAAAAGTTCTAATTCTATTATTACTTTATTTTGTTCCGATTTGCTAAAGGATTTTGAAGCAAAACAAATTGGCAAGTCGTTACCATTATGATTTTGACTCAGTAACGCACCACAACCTAACTTTGAAGCATCAACAGTAATTAAAAATTCTTTGGTGAAATCTGGATATAGTAATAGTTTTGGAGAAATCAAACTTTTTCTTAGTTTTTCGAAAGCTAACTCACATGCCGTATCCCAATTAAATTCAACCTTTTTTCTACTCAAACGATTCAGTGGAGCTGCTAAAGAAGCGAAATTTGGAATAAATCTCCTATAATAATTTGCAAATGCCACAAATCTTCGGACAGCGTCTTTATCGCGTGGCTTAGAATACCTTTTAATTGCTTCAATTTTTGAATCGTCTGGTAGCAACCCATTTGCTGAGCATTTATGCCCTAAGAAAGTTACTTCAGGTCGAAGAAAATTACATTTTTTTGGGTTAAGTCGCAAGTTGAACTTCCTACAGGTTTCGAAAACTTTTTTTTAGATTATTGAGATGATGTGCTTCGCTACATCCAATTACTATTATATCGTCTACATACATAAAGGCTTGGTTGGGTGAAATGCCAGAAAATGTAATTGACATCATTCTTGAAAATGAATTTGGAGCTACGTTTAGGCCAAATGGTAACACCTTCCATCGAAAAGCTCCGCGGTCAGTACTAAAAGATGTTATGTCTCATGAATCTTTGTGAAGTGGAATTTGGTGAAAACCCGAAAAAAGATCTAAAGTAGAAAAAAATTTCGCACGGCCAAGGTTATCCAAAATGTCGTCTACACGTGCCAAGGGAAATTTGTCGGCAATTAACTTTTTATTTACAGCCCTAAAGTCAACGCACATTCTATACGATTTTTGGCCATTTAGGTCTTTTTTCGGTACCAAAATCAAGGGACTGTTATAATTCGAACAACTATTTTCGATCAAATCGTTTTCTAATAATTTATTAACTTGTTTATTTATTTCTTCGCGTTGAGAATACGGTAGGCGATAATTTTTAATGTATATTGGCGTCGTATCGTTTAGTCTTAGTTTCTGTTCATAAAAATTGTTTATTGTCATTTTATCATTGTCTAGCGCAAAAATATCGGAATATTGTAAACATAAGTTAATAAGCTTATTTTCAGCATAATTAGGTATTTGTTTTTCTAAAATGCTTTTAAGTTCTTTAATACGACTATCTTGTTTTACTGGTTTATTGATTTTATAAACGTTATGATTAGAAAGTTTTTCGGTTTGAATGTTGCAGTTGCTTACGTATTTTACGCTATTTGTGGTGTTTATTACTTTAATGATCGGATTACTAGTATCAACTATACATTTCGCTGTGAAAACACCGTCAGAAATCTCTTGAGAATCCACGAAAAGTGGTTCTGAGTCTTTTTCCAAGGCAAAAATTCTATAAACTTCGCAACGAGGTGGAATAACAAATGTATCGCTTTACATTCCGTGAAGGATGGGAAGTGCGATCTTTTCATTGCCTATCCAGAAGGAAATGCAATTTGTTGCATAGCTGATATCGCATTTATTTGTTTTTAGAAAATCCTTACCAAGTATTCCATCTGATGGAATGTTGAAATCATTGTCTACCACGTGCAACGTATGTTTGATACAAAAATTTGAAAAGTGTAAGTTAGTTGTAAAAGTACCTAATGTAGAAACTGTATCTGTAGTTACTCCAGTAATATTAATTGTATCACTGTTATTAATTGACAAATTTTTATTAAGAGAAGAAATTTTAATTAACGAAATGTCGGCTTGTGTATCGACTAGAAATGTACAAAATTTGTTGGAGCCAGTAATATTTATTTGTATAAAATCGGAATAATTTAAGTTAAGACAATAAACGTTTTTAGAAGAAAAATTGTGAGCTGAATCAGTTAGTAATTTGTCTCGTCCTCCCTCAGTGTTCGCTCCTGAGGGGCTTCCCTGTTTAAAGCCCGAACGCTTGCTTTTCTAGCTCTATTATTGGAAGTGTTAGAACCGCTATTATTGCTAGTACGACTATTGTTGCTATTATTATTATTGTTAGGCTGATTCCGATTTCCGCCGCTGGAACGAAAATTTTGCCTTTGGTTGCCGCGATTGAAGTTGTTGCCATAGTTACTGTTACTAAAGGATGGTCTATTTTGTCTATAATTGTTAAAGTTACGATTTTGATTTTGGAAATTTGGACCTCGGTTATTACTTTGAGAATTTCTAAAATTGTTATTGTTCCGCGCCCTAAATGCTAAAACTTGGCGTTCTTTTATTTCATTTGATTGCTCTACACTCAGTTTGGCTACTACGTCCTTGGAATCAGAAAAATTGGTTGAAGCAAGGATTGATTTGACTAAACTGGTTTTTGCGTTCAATCGGCAAACGTTAACTGTTTGCTCGATGGCCATTTCATTGGCTTTGGTCTGAGTAATCCCTTCGATAATGAGCGAACGCTCTAAAGCATCAGACAATTCCTCGACGCGTTTTGCAAAATCGGTGTAATTATTATTATTAACTTGCAAAGCTGCAATTTTTCCGGCCACAACTTTGGAGTTGTCGGGTTTTATACGGTTACGTAGTGCTATTTTTATATCGTTAACTGAAAGTACTTGAGTTGGTATCGCTTCTCGAGCTTTACCATCGAGTTTGGATTTAATATATGAAATACAAATGTTAGTTAAATTTTCGTCGACAAATTGTTCGATTAACTCAATTTTAGTAATGAAAGATTCGAGACCTAGGGGCTCACCGCTATAATTTTCACGCATAATACCAGCACATATGCCGATAAACGTCCTTTTTTCTTCAGGAGGATTTGTATCGGAAGTAGGAGAATTTGAAATATTTGTTTCGGGCAATTCCTCAGATCCGTGAAATTCTCCGGACAAAGAAAGTCTAACAACAAGGTTTTTGATTGTACTGGGCGAATATGTGGTTGAGCCTTCGGAAACTGGGCTTTTAAAATCAAGATTTTCGGAATCGGAACTTTCGGAATTAAAATTTTTGGAATTGGAATTTACGGAATTTTCGGAATCTGAGTCTTGTTCTGAGATTCTGGGAACTACTTTTTGGTTTCTAAGGAACATATGTAGTAGGAAGCAAAGAAGAAATATTTAAACTGATTAAAGTCGAATTTGTAGAAATTGCTTACGAAAGTTTAACAGAAATTGAAATTGAATTGAATGTTGATGTGAAATTGAAAGAATTATCCGGCAATTTAATGAAAGACTGAATATTTAATGATAAATTCAATGTATATTGAAGTAATTTAATTTAAATTGATTTCAGAGGAATATATTTTATTTTGGTAAAAGGACTTGGCTGTTGATAACGGACGCACCGCTTTTATTAAAATTTTATGGTTTTATTTTTATAGATACCGCATCTTTTAAAATTTATAATACGAATATCCTCGGACGCACCGGGATTAAAAAAACAATTTCATTGGTTTTGTACGGAACCACCGTTTACGCAAAACAAAATCTTTTTGGTTAATTACGGAACCACCGTTTACGCACAAAAATTATGTATGTTTGTTTATTTAATTATGTATGATTGCTCAAAAATATAAATTTTCCCAACTCTGATTTATAAATGCGGGCCTTCATAGCAAAACGCCATAAGTGCTATCGAGAAATTTTGTGAAATTATTAATGTTAACTGACCATCTTAGGTAGGCTAATCTTGCAATTCTCACAATTAGAACCAAAATAGATATTCACATTGGAAATGAGTGTACGTTAAAATTCCGGAAAAACACTTATGCAATTGATATGAAGCTCCTCAAATATTCCACCTATTTAGCAATATATCGTCATACAATATTCGTATTCAGCAAAAAAAATGTTTAATTTATTTGTTATAAATTATTTATCAAAAGAGAAAATTCGTAAATTTTGGTATGTAAGTCATATGTTGGTGAAAAGTCGAAAACGTAATATTTTAGTTATATAAGTTTTAGAAAAAAATTAATATATATTTCATAAACGGTTTAAAATAGTTTTTCCGAAGTTACAACTTTCAGACAAATTATACATACATACATACTATATTGATGGGTTCCGTTTTTCTTTCGCTGCTGCTGTTAGTGCTGCTCGGCTTCGGCTACTGCCCGATTTCTGTCGCTCTCCTGGTTTCTGCTGCTGCTAGTCCATATAACCGTTGCGTTGGATATTTGTGGTTTTGTGGTGGTATTTTCGCCGTTATACTTGGCGTGGCGTGGTTTTGTTAAATTGCAATTATGTTCCGTTATTTAGCATGTTACTGTGGCGGCGTGGATAGTGCCGTTTTTCGTTTTTCTAACCAAGTTTTTTGTTACAGTTTTTCAAAGCGTGTATCGTTGTTGTTGTTTTAAATGTAATTTGGTTTTAATAATTTTTCTACTAGCCACAGCCTTAAGCCACCAACACTCAACAACCTCATTTCAAATTTTCTAATTTTTTGTAGCCGTTTTTAATGCTTGTATTTTTTGACTTTGTACTCTTTTTGTAGAGGTTTTTAAATATTTTGTAATTTTTTTGTAATGGTTTTTTTTTAATTTTATAATTTTTTGTAATTTTTAAACGTTTTTGATTTTTAAGCTATTGCATAGATTTTATCGCGGGCTTGGCGACTAAATCAAAAAAAACCGTAACGGATATTTGTCAAAAAAGATCCGAAAAGGCTCGAAAAGGTTCGAAAAGCTTCGTAAAGGTTCGGTGTTAGCAACAGGCCAAATACATAAAATTCGATCTCTATCATTTACACGGTTACCAAATTGAGAATGTGTTAGTAAACACGAACGCGTAGCGAGCACGAAAGCAAAATCAATTATTTATTTAGTTTGATTTCAATGCTTGAACGATGAACATGTGTCACACGCGCTCTTTGGTACTCTGTTTTAAGCGCGCGTGCGACACTTCCTTACCGTACGAGCATCGAAATCAAACTAAAAGAGCTGTCGTTGATTTTCACGAAGTAGCCATTGTGCTATCGCTTATCGTATACATATATGGTCGCTTACAAGCCAACCTAATAAAACCACACTGCGTTGGAAGTCCCTTGTCCCGGATTCAGTCTAAGGCCACATACCAGTACCAACGTTCTTTCCATAATTTCTTTAACACTGCGAAATAGACCTGTAATCCGGATCGCCAAATCGTCAGTGTACGCCACAAACTACGCACCATTTCTGTCGAGTTTTGTTAGAATATCGTTTATTGTAATGAGTTATAGCAGAGGTAACAGCACTCATTTTGTGCTGTGCCTCTGCGGAATTTGGGATTTTATATCTGCTTCGTGCAAGTTCGGCAACTAATGTATTGTTCTGTAAAGTTAAGATTAAAGTTAAAGTAAAGTTAAAGTTAAAGTTAAAGTTAAAGTTAAAGTTAAAGTTAAAGTTAAAGTTAAAGTTAAAGTTAAAGTTAAAGTTAAAGTTAAAGTTAAAGCTAAAGTTAAAGTTAAAGTTAAATAAAGTTAAAGTTAAAGTAAAAGTTAAAGTTAAAGTTAAAGATAAAGTTAAAGATATAGTTAAAGTTAAAGTTAAAGTGAATGTTAAAGTTAAGGTTAAAGTTAAAGCTAAACTTAAAGTTAAAGTTACAGTTAAATTTAAAATTAAAGTTAAAGTTAAAAATAAAGATAAAGTTAAAGGTTAAATGAAAGTTAAAGTTAAAGTCAAAGTTAAAGTTAAATTTAAAGTTAAAGTTACAGTTAATGTTAAATTTAAAGTTAAAGTTAAAGTTAAAGTGAATGTTAAAGTTAAAGTTAAAGTTAAAAATAAAGTTAAAGTTAAAGTTAAAAATAAAGTTAAAGTTAAAGTGAAAGTTACAGTTAAAGTTAAAGTTAAAAATAAAGTTAAAGTTAAGGTTAAAGTTAAAGTTAAAGTTAAATTTAAAGTTAAAGTTACAGTTAAATTTTAAATTAAAGTTAAAGTTAAAAATAAAGTTAAAGTTAAAGGTTAAATGAAAGTTAAAGTTAAAGTCAAAGTTAAAGTTAAGGTTAAAGTTAAGGTTAAAGTTAAAGTTAAATTTAAAGTTAAAGTTACAGTTACAGTTAAAGTTAAAGTTAAATTTAAATTTAAAGTTAAATTTAAAGTTAAAGTTACAGTTAAAGTTAAATTTAAAGCTAAAGTTAAAGTTAAAGTTAAATTTAAAGTTAAAGTTACAGTTAAAGTTAAATTTAAAGTTAAACTTAAACTTAAAGTTAAAGTTAAAGTTAAAGTTAAAGTGAATGTTAAAGTTAAAGTTAAAGTGAATGTTAAAGTTAAAGTGAAAGTTAAAGTTAAAGTCAAAGTTAAAGTTAAAGTTTTTTTTTTTTTTTTTTGTTTCGTGGAAGGAGGAAATGCTTTATGCACTGACCGGGATATTTAAGCCTCACTGCGAGACTCTCCGAGTGTAGGACTCCCTTCTTCCATGAAGGCCTACCTCCTAAAACCTAACCTCCCACGGCCCGCGCAAATCCCCGTACCTGGGACCGCGTTTAGCATTACTTCGGGTACGGGTGCGCGCTACGTGAGCTCTATGGCTACTCTCACGCTAATGGGCTAGGCATCCGTCTTCTCGTTTACTGGTAAGTATATGCCTCACATATGTGCTGACCGTATCCCATCTGTCTCTTCGACACGTCATGTTATTAATGACACTGCCCAGGGATAGGTCGCCAAGTACCTCTTCTACCCTCCCTCGCTGACGGGAGAAGTGCTTGCATTCGAAGAAGGTGTGACGTACATCGTCTATTTTCCCACAGTACAGGCAGCTCAGGCTATCAACCTTACCCATTCTGTGTAGGTATTTGCGGAAGTAACCGTGTCCCGTTAGAAACTGGGTCAGGTAAAAGTCTACCTCTCCGTGCGGTCGCTTCAACCATGGATTCAGTTCAAGGATTAGTTCCCTAGTCCACTTTCCTACGATGCTGTTGCTCCACTGATCTTGCCAGCGTCGGATCGATTCTTCTCGCGCCTGCATGGCAACAGCAGCTCTACTTGCTTCGATCCGTTGTCATATATTGTTTTTCTTTCCTCAACGAGAAGATATATCGGTATGGTTCCCGCAACGACCAGAACAGCTTCAGCTGATACCGTGTGGTGAGCCGAAGATATTCGCAGCGCCCCTCTGCGTTGCACCGAGGTGAGGGCGACTCGGTTCTTCCGGTATTTCATTGCGTTCGCCCAGATTTCTGCACCATATAAGAGTATAGAATCCGAGGCTGATGCAAGCAACTTCCTTGTGCATGGCTTTGGGCCACCTGTGTTTGCCATTAATCTACTCAACTGCGCTATTATGCGCGCAGCTCTTTCGCAGGCCCCTCGTATGTGATCCGAGAAGTTGAGTTTGCTGTCTAACCTCACTCCCAGATATTTCGTTGAAGCGAGTGTTTCTATTGGCTGGTCCCCAACCATCATGTTCCTGGTAGTGGGAATACGTCTCTTTGTGAGGATGACGATCTCCGTTTTGGCTGTTGCTAACTGGAGACCGTGCTCAGCCATCCACCTATTTACATTACGCATGACCTGCTTTAATTTTAGCTGTGCCAGCTCGCAGCTTGGTGCTGTTATCACAGCTGCCACGTCGTCTGCAAAGGCAACGAGGAAGGTGCTTTCTGGCATGTCTAATCGAAGAAGACTGTCGTAAGTTATATTCCAGAGTTCGGGACCTAGTACCGAACCCTGAGCCGCTCCACCTGTTATTTTGACCTTTTTTTGACCGTGAGTACTTTCATATATTAGATACCTCTCTCTTAGGTAGTCCCTTAAAATTTCTAACAAATATTGCGGTACTTTAAAAGTGCTTTCTAGTGCCTCAAGCATGTCCTCCCACCTAGCTGAGTTAAACGCGTTTTTGACGTCCAGCGTGACCAGCAACACTATAGGTCTTGCTCTGTGGCATGCTGTCTCGGCTTTCTTGACTGCGTCTATAACTTCTGCTATGGCATCGATTGTGGAGTGCCCCCTCCGAAACCCATGCTGTCTGGGCGACAGTCCTCCGGCGTCCTGTAATGCTCTGGTGAGGCGTTGCTTCAGGAGACTCTCCATCAATTTCCCTGCTGTGTCCAACATACATAGGGGACGGTAGGATGATGGAGAGTTGGGATCTCCTGTCCCTTTTGGAATGAGAACCAGTCGTGCTGTCTTCCATATGGTGGGGAAAGTTCTTTCTTAAAGTTAAGGTTAAAGTTAAAGTTAAATTTAAAGTTAAAGTTACAGTTAAATTTAAAATTAAAGTTAAAGTTAAAAATAAAGTTAAAGTTAAAGGTTAAATGAAAGTTAAAGTTAAAGTTAAAGTTAAAGTTAAAGTTAAAGTCAAAGTTAAAGTTAAAGTTAAGGTTAAAGTTAAAGTTAAAGTTAAATTTAAAGTTAAAGTTACAGTTAAAGTTAAATTTAAAGTTAAAGTTAAAGTTAAATTTAAAGTTAAAGATACAGTTAAAGTTAAATTTAAAGTTAAAGTTAAAGTTAAATTTAAAGTTAAAGTTACAGTTAAAGTTAAATTTAAAGTTAAACTTAAAGTTAAAGTTAAAGTGAATGTTAAAGTTAAAGTTAAAGTGAATGTTAAAGTTAAAGTGAAAGTTAAAGTTAAAGTTAAAGTCAGAGTTAAAGTTAAGGTTAAAGTTAAAGTTGAAGTTAAAGTTAAAGTTAAAGTGAATGTTAAAGTTAAAGTTAAAGTTAAAAATAAAGTTAAAGTTAAAGTTAAAATGAAAGTTAAAGTTAAAGTCAAAGTTAAAAATAAAGTTAAAGTTAAAGTGAATGTTAAAGTTAAAGTGAAATTTAAAGCTAAAAATAAAGTTAAAGTGAAAGTTAAAGTTAAAGTGAAAGTTAAAGTTAAAAATAAAGTTAAAGTTAAAGTGAAAGTTACAGTTAAAGTTAAAGTTAAAATGAAAGTTAAAGTTAAAGTTAAAGTTAAAAATAAAGTTAAAGTTAAAGTGAATGTTAAAGTTAAAGTGAAATTTAAAGTTAAAAATAAAGTTAAAGTTAAAGTTGAAGTGAAAGTTAAAAATAAAGTTAAAGTTAAAGTTAAAAATAAAGTTAAAGTTAAAGTGAAAGTTAAAGTTAAAAATAAAGTTAAAGTTAAAGTTAAAAATAAAGTTAAAGTTAAAGTGAAAGTTAAATATTAACTTCTCATTTATTCAATAAAAGTAAAAAATTTGTTTTCTTATCGGTCACCACGCTTAAAAAGGTTAACTTGAATTAATATCAAAGAAAACAAAATGTTGCATAAATATTATAATTGCATAAGTTGATAATATGCAATAGCTTTACCGCGGCAGTCCCCGATTGCCACACGTCCTTTTTTTTGTAATTTTCCCTATTTTGCAGGGTTTTTCTAAATTTTTGTAATTTTTTTTTGTAGATTTTATAGTTTTTGTTTTTAAAGAACATGTTTTTTGTGTAGTTTTTAGTTTTTAAAATTTTTTTGTAAGTTTTTTTTTTTTTTTTTTTTTTTTTTTTTGTAGGGCTTTTGTAAGTTTTGTATTTTTTTTTGTAATTTTTATAGTTTTTTAAAGAACATTTTTTTGTATAGTTTTTGGAATTTGTATTTTTTTTTTGTAAAATTTTTACATGTTTATATTTTTTTTGGAATTTTATTTGATTTAATGTTTTTTTTTTTTGTAGATTTTTTTTTTAATTTTAAACTTTTTTTTTTGTAACTTTTTTCTTTTTGTATATGTGTATTTTGCTGTAATTTATTAATATTTCATTTTGCTTCCGATTTTGTAATTCTTTTTGTATGTTTTTTTTTTTTGATTTTATTAGGAAAAATTTTTTCATTTTCAATTAATAAAAAAAATTTTTTTTTTTGATTTTAAATTTTTATGATTTTAGGTTTTGACCATTTTAACTTTTTAAGATTTTAAACTTTTTTTTCTTTATGATTTTTAGTTTTCAAGAGGCCTGCCTCTTCACCCCTATGGCCGCCATAGCAAGGCCTGGCGTCACGGTCGCCATTTAAGGTTGGACTTTTAACGCCAACCATTTGTTTTTTCAATCTTTGATACTCACGTTAATTTGTGGGTATGCAGCCCTATGCGCACATCCGCTCACACACACAGTAACAATAAGTCTGCTTTTTTATGTTTGATTAGATTTAGTTTATTTAAAGTAAATTTCGTTTGTTCGTGTTTCTTATTGGTTTACTAAACGTTCTCTATTCTAATTTCTTAGTTACACTTTTTGGTTGCAATAAACGTCTATCTTTTTAGTTTCACAAAACTGTGGTCAGTCTTTCTATTTTTTTTTTAAATCTTTACTTTACTTTTTCTACACCGCTTAGCTTTTTCACGACCGTTCACTTGCAATGTTCCAAACGAATTCAATCGGGTTCGTTTTCTCACCCACGCTCAGCGGCCATCATTTTTACTGCTGAATCAATTGGTCCAGCTGAGTGCAATTGACATTGCTGTTCAGCAACAGCTGTCGGCGATGCCACTTGCACACAGGGGTGTGTTTTGTTGCGTAAAGGCGGGTAACGCAGTGCGGTTATAGGAATTCAAGTGATTGGTGGCGGCTAGCAAACTCAGTTGTACTCAGCGTCAGGATCAACCATAGAAACATATCGCCACCACATGGGCACGCTCAATTTTGGTTTGCGCCGCTATTTCACCTGGCATTTTATTATCGATGACGTTTCGAAGCCCTTTAGCGGGGCCGATTACATTAGCCATTCCGGCTTAGTAGTTTACTTTAAACATAGTGGAACTAGTGACGAAAATTTGGGAATAATTTCTAATGGTCAAAAAAAGCGCGCTCCGCAGAGTACTTCTATTAAAGCAATTGGTGGAATCACAATTCCTGTCACTCCTACAACAATTCCCTTCTATAACCAAGCCAGACGGAGCTTTTAAATTAGCGAAGCATATTACAGCACACCATATCAGGACTACAAATGGTCGTCCGGTGTCGAGCAAAGCACGACGACTCTCGCCGCATAAACTGAAGATTGCTAAGGAAGAGTTCGCCAAGATGGTGCAGTTATGTATCGCGCGTCCCTCAGAAAGCCCTTGGTCCACACCATTGCACTTAATCCCCAAAAAGTCAGGAGAGTCACGACCTTGCGGAGACTATCGTCGTCTCAATGACCGCACAATCCCCGATGGATCTCCTATAAGATATCTCGAGGACTTCTTTGTGTGAAACAAAATTTTTTTCCACTATAGACTTAGTGCGAGCATTTAACCAAATACCTGGCGCTAGCGATGACATTAGGAAAACAGCTATAGTCACACGGTTTGGATTAAACAAATTTCCTTTTACGACGGTTATGTGTGGATAAGCTTCGGTCCACAGTAAAGTCCCTATCGAATCCTTCTAAGCACAATGACAAAATTTCTATCGCCTTTGGCGATACAGTGCTGTCGGATGCGAAAAAATGCGCGAGCGCTTTTTGGCGAGAGTATATAATACATTCTACGGTTGACAAAGTAAAACGGCGGGCAAACAGACGCGCATACATACATAAATTAAGCGCGTCCCCAATTACAATCACCGCAAAAGAGGTTGAGGGTGCCATCGGTCATGCTAAACCATCTAAAGCAGTGGGCCCAGGCGGCATAGCTATACCGATGCTTAAAAGCTTAGGTAACGAGGGTTTCAAATATTTAGCACATGTCTCCAACCTGTCCCTTTCTACCTTTGTCATCCCCAAAAAATGGAAAATGGCCAAGGTGGTCCCGCTACTAAAGCCTGGGAAACCAGCTAACATTGGAGATTCTTATCACCCGATATCTCTCCTATCGCCAGTACCCAAGAAACTTGAAGCCTCTCTGCTCCCCTACTTTAAAGCACATTTGCAACTAACCTATCATCAGCATGGCTTTAGAAAACTTCATAGCACAACCACCACGATAAATGCCATTAGCACCCAGATAAATTGCGGTTTAAATCAAACCCCCCTTATACATATCAAAGCTACCTTCGCCACTAGATGGAGTCACTATCGTTTCCTACGCCGATGACTGCACAATAATGGCCACAGGTTCAGGCCCACATATCGATGAGCTATGCAACAAAATAAACGGCTACCTCCCTGATCTCTCCAGTTTTTTCGCCTCGCGCAACCTGACGTTATCACCGACTAAATCGTCGGCGACCTTATTTACAACATGGACGTCCCAATTGTCGATCATTTTGAACATCCACGTCAATGGCACTACGCTACCGCCTGTCTTACACCCCAAAATCTTGGGTGTGACGATTGATCAGGATCTACATTTTGGTGGACATTCAGCCGCAATTGTACCGAAAATCCAGAGCCGCAATAAAATCTTTAAATCTCTTGCTGGCAGTACTTGGGGAAAAGACAAAGAAACGCTCATTACCACTTACAAAGCAATTGGTCAACTGATTGCATGCTACGCGTCCCCGATATGGTCGCCAAGCCTAAAGACTTCTCACTGGAAGAAGCTACAGGCCTGCCAAAATACCGCCCTCAGAACCGCAACGGGTTGTCTTCTTATGTCCCCAGAACACCATCTACATAATGAGGCGAGAATACTCCCCATTAGGGAGAGAAATGAAATGCTAACAAAACAGTTCCAGTTGAATACCCAGAAACCTGGGCATCCCAACAGACATCTGATTGATGAGCCAACACCGCCTAGCGGCTTAAGGAGTCATCTCAGTAAGCATTATGAGGAAATACCGCACCTGAAAACACAGCCGTATGAAGCTAAAAAACACAAGCAGGTCCTCAGTGAACTCCACAAACAGGCGTCAAAGAAGTACTCAAAGAACAATACCCAAAATTAGCAGAAGAGGAACGCACTCTCCCTAGGGAAACGCGAGTCACTCTAGCTCAACTTCGATCTGTATACTGTAACAGGTTAAAGTCTTACCTATCCAGAATCAACACCGACATACAAAACATATGTCCTGTTTGTATATGTCCCCACATTACACCAGCCATCGCTTTAACTGTATTGTGTAACCAACGCCTCTAACACCCCTCTTATTATTGCCCACCCCTGTTGAAACAGTTAGTTTCCTTGGACTCCCATTAAAGGATATTTATGACAATTTGTGATCGGTCGCACCTATTAGATGGGGCGAAGCACTGCTACAAGAACAACAGCAACACGCCAGCCAAAGATTTGACGACTAATGTAGCTCAGAAATCCCCTCAACGTTCTGCCGAGCTTTCTAGCGATGCTATGGAGATTTCTGACCATATTACACCCGTTCCAACTATTAGTGGTACTTTTGTAGCGATCGCCCCCCTGGCACCACTGTTAATTGTATTAGCCTCCCCAATTTTACCTTCACCTCCGCCTGTTTCTCTAGCTTCTACAACCACATTAACCGACAGTTTGGTGGTTCCTAAGGGTACAAGGGTTGCGGCTGCCAGAAACCAAACGTTAGTGACTGGTTCGAGCAACAACGCTAGGTCAACCAATGCGTTAACTGTCCCTGGTCCTACACAGCTCCATCTTCTAGTGTGCTACCTGCTACTACTATGCAGGTGACTGCTGCGCCACCTCGTAGGGCCATATTTGTGTCAAGGCTACATGCTTCTCTAACTGAACATAACGTTGCTAATTATGATTGCTCTAAGCTTGGTGTTGCGGCCACTAGTAAGATCAATGTTTATAAATTTAACTTTAAGTATGAGAGAAATTTCCTCATTTAAAATATCTGTTTCAGATGCATTCTTCGACAAGGTGCTTCATCCATCTTTTTGGCCGGTATACACTGTGGTACATTTGTTTACCAGAACGTCGAGGGCTTCACTTTTATGGCACAAGTAGTCGCCTTTACGGAGACCTCGCTAAAGCCTGTTAATTTCAGTTTATCGGCGTGACCGCATCTCTAGGGTGGAAAGTGTTCTTATTGCTGTTGATTCAAACCTTTCATCTGAGCTGATTTCGTTGAACAATGTCTCTGATATCGAATTCATAGCAGTTAGAGTACGCTTACACAGCCACCGATTTTGATCGCCCGATGCCGGGGTCGTAGTCGTCCGATAAAAATAAACACATGTATTTAGATGAGCGTTGGTACATTTCAATCGATCACCGAATCGTTGTTGGCCGTTTTCGTTTTTCACTGCCGATAAATTCGCGCGTGTTAAATTTTATCGTTCGATAAATTGCATGCATTTACTGCGAAAAATTAATTATTTGTGCGATGGACTGAAAAATTGATTAATTGTGTGCAAAACAGGCGTCCTTTATGGGATAAGCACATAAAAGCATAAACGCAAGCGTATTTTTGCATAAAATGTAAAATGTAAGAAAACAAGAAAAGGTGTCTAAGTTCGGGTGTAACCTAACATTATCAGCGTGAGCTTCAATCGTACATTTCATTTCAGATAAATTACTTTTCTATATAACACATGGCACCGGCCCGTTTAAAAAAAGTCTCCCTATTTCCTTACAATAAAACTTGATAAGTGAAATATCATTGATTCAAAACTATTTTTTGCTAAGTTATAGCTTATTATTTTCGTCTACGACCCTTTTAAAAATCTTTTATATAAAAGTAGGCGTGGTCTTTAACCGATCTCGTCCATATTTTCTAGAAATATTTCCTGCTATAGGGAAAATTTTTGTACACAATTTCATTACGATATGTTAATTTTTCTTCGAGTTAAGTGTGGCTCCCGAAACATGGAAAATTGCTTAGTCATAAAAGAGGCGGTGCCACCCCATTTTCAAAAGTTTTATTGTTTTCCAATTTAATGTTATAATTCAATTAAGAAAGTAAAATTCTATTGATGCAAAGCTCTTTTTTGCTAAGATATAGCTTATTATTTTCGTCTACGACCCTTTTAAAAATCTTGTATATAAAAGTGGGCGTGATCTTTAACCGATCTCGTCCATTTTTTCTAGAAATATTTCCTGCTATAGGGAAAATTTGTGTACCCAATTCTATTACGATCCGTTAATTTTTCTTCGAGATATGGCTCCCGAAACATAGAAAATTGCTTAGTCATAAAAGGGGCGGTGCCACGCCCGTTTTTTAATTTAAAGTTATTCCTATTTTTTGTTATAAATCCACTTGGGAAATGTAATAACATTGATATATATCCCTTTTTTGCAAAGATATAGCTTATTTCATTCGTCCACGACCCCTTTAAAAATCTTTTATATAAAAGTGGGTGTGGACTTTAACCGATCTAGTCCATTTTTTCTAGAAATATTTCCTGCTCTAGGGAAAATTTGTGTACCCAATTTTATTACGATCCGTTAATTTTTCTTCGAGTTATGGCTCCCGAAACATAGAAAATTGTTTAGTCATAAAAGGGGCGGTGCCACGCCCATTTTTTTTAATTTAAAGTTTTTCCAATTTATTGTTATAAATCCACTTGTAAAACGAAATACCATTTTTATGAAGCCCTTTTTTGCAAAGATATAGCTTATTTTATTCGTCCACGACCCTTTTAAAAATCTTTTATATAAAGGTGGGCGTGGTCCTTAACCGATTTCGTTAATTTTTCTTCAATGCATTCCTTATAGTAAAGGCAACCTTTCTGCCGAATTTTGTTACTATAGATTTAACGGTTTTTGATTTATGATTAAAAATATTTGTAAAACTGATTTTATCACAAGTGGGCGGTGCCATGCCCATCTTCAAAAAATTTTCCTAATTTTTCTCAGGAGTCTCAATATCAGTACACGTATCAAATTTCAATACTCTAGGTGTATTATTTACTAATTTTATCAGGTTTTTTGTGTTTTCCAGAATTTTATATAAATAAGAAGTGGGCGTGGTTATCATCCGATTTCGCTCATTTTCGAAACCAATCTATTCTGGGTCCAGATAAGCTAGTGTACCAAATTTGGTGAAGATATCTCAATATTTACTCAATTTATCGTGCTAACGGTACAACCAACCGTTATCCAATCAAAGTTAATATACTCTGTGTGCAAAGCACGCTGAGTATAAAAAGCTGCAGGCCGATAATCGGTTGCAATTTTAACACCAGCCCGGCCGATTTCATCAGCTGATTGCAATTTTTCGGTTTATCGGTGGCTGTGTAAACGTACGCTTACACTTTCGTTAGTGCCCGCTTGGATATACCTTTGTATATTAGTCATAGCTTGGCCATTCGTGACTTGCATTCTGAGTTGGGAAATAATGATCGACTTGTGGTTGTTGGGAATTTTAATTTGCCAACAGTTACTTGGATTAATATTAGTGATCCAAACATTTTAACACCTACAATTGAACACGATTTTCTCAAATGCATGTTGGATTCATCCCTTCTTCAAATTAATAATGAAGCAAATATGTAATAGAAATAAGATTAAGCTAGATTTAGAATTTGTTGATGGTTCGGTGGCTACTGCGCTTACTCAAATTCCACCATTATCCTTTCCTGAAGACCATCTACATCCTACGCTTGAGATAGCACTCGATATCACTCAACCTCGCATGATCCAATCAATTCCTCGACCCCGCTCCAGATATTTCTACAAAACTGACTTTATTATGCTCAGCGAATTGTTGGCCTCTGGCTGGTCCGATCTCTACGACTGCACTGATATCGATTCAGCAATTGCTATATTTTACAGTACACCTGACGGCTTCTTTGAAAACTGTGTTCCTATTCGTCACACCTTGTGTGCGAATAAACCGCTTTCAAGGGAACTTATTAGATTTAATAACATTAAATCAAGGCTTTATAAAAGATACAAGAAATCTGGAGAATCTAATAGCTCGTATAACTTTCGCCGTCTTAATCAGCTTTGTTATAAGGAATACTTAAGTTGTTGTAAAGCTCAATTTTTTAAAAATCCAAAAAAACTTTACAGTTTTGTAAATTCCAAACGGAAAACTTCTAACTTCCTCACTTATTTTTGGACATAAATGACGACATTGCAGAAATATTTTCAGAATTTTTTAAGTCAACCTATTCCTCCAGCAGTTTTCTTTCCGGTCATTACCCGTATCGCTTATACAGCACGAATTCCATTATAAATCCTGCTATTGACAGTACTATTGTTCTTCTTCTATTGTCTTCAATCTTTGAAACCCAAGTTTTCTCATGGACCAGATGGTGTTACCAGTTGCGCGCTGCAAATATATATGAGCCTATTCTAAAATTATTTGAGTTACCTCTGGGATCTGCGTCATTCCCCACACTTTGGAAACAGTCTTTTATTATACCCTTGCATAAATAAGGTAGTAGGTCGAATGTCGAGAACTACAGAGGCATTTGCTAAACTTTCAGCTATTCCTAAAGTTTTTGAATAGATTGCTACCAGCCAACTTCAATATCACTGCATTTCCCTTTCATCTCCATGCCACACGGCTTGATACGTCAAAGGTCAACCACTACCAACTGGCTCGTATTTACGGCTATATTTATGGAAGGATTTTTAGCTAACAAGCAAACTGACGTCATCTACACTGATTTCAGTAAAGCATTCGATATCGTCAACCATGAGCTACTAACTCATAAGCTCGATTTAGTGGGCTTTCCTTTTCGGCTTTAAATTCGGCTGACTAGCTATCTTTCTAACAGGTCCCAAAAGTCCTGTTCAAATGTATTCTCTCGGAATCGTTCAGAGTTTCCTCTGGTGTACCTCAAGGAAGTCACCTAGGGCCTTTGGTCTTTACCGTATTCATAAATTACTTACCACATATTATATTGCATTCCCATACCATAATGTATGCGGATGATGTAAAACTTAGCTACACTTATTTTCCTGCCGATACGGGATCATTAAACCTTCTTCAAGCCGATTTAGACTCGTTCCAATGTTGGTGCTCAACATATTTACTAGTTTTAAATTGATTTTACTGTCCTTCCTAGAGTATCCAGACACTATATACCTTTGCATTTACCCCTTTGTCGTCGAAACTTTGCTAAAAATAATCCTCTGCTTATCTGGTGTCCGCACTACAATGACTTGTATAGCTTCATTAATGTACTTTTGACACTTTACGTAATGAAATACTCGCCTATCTAACGTGACAGGTAGCATAAACAATTTTTTTAACACGCCGGCATTATTTGTCCCGTAAAAAATCCAGACCCGATATCGTATAAGGATGGCTTGGATACATTGACTCTTCAAACTGGAACATTAAAAAGAAACAAGACAGTACTGTGTTGATAGAAATCATCCATTCCAACAACGTTAAAAACGTGCTATCTCACGAGATATTGACCGGAGTCACATGCATTTCGGCAGTATAATTTAATGGGTCAGGCATCGAGTTGATTGGAATCCGGTGCATTCCAACAACGCAAGTCATGTTACTTTTTTATGCATTGTGATGGCATACAACACTATGCTATCGGAGTTCTGCCGCATTCCGACGACATACTGATTGGAATCTTCTTTGCATTTCCACAGGAAGCCGATCGGAACCCTATGCATTCCGAATGCTTGCTGAGCGGAATCTGATGCATTCCGCCCAGATAATATTTTATTTTTTTCTTTTATTTCTAGATTTATATTCAGAAATTCAATTGTATTTTAATATATTATATTATTTGTTCTACTATAACATTGTTGAAATTTCGATATATTTAATTTTTGCTTGTGAACTGTATACAAATTTATGTTTTTATCATGTAGTCGACCATTTTACGTTTGTTGTCGACTTTAAATAATTAAATAGTTATCATCCAATGGGGTACTTCATATTATTAGCAATTTAAATCTCCTGAAAAACTGTGTTTTTGCTAATAGAGGGGTTTGAATATAAGCCGACGATATTTTATTGGAAGGAAAATCGAGCCAATTAAAACTGGTGTGCTTTTAAACTTTCCTGGATTTATGCAACCCTAATTAGAACGCGAGTTACGTCTTTAAGTTAGACGCTGGGCAGGGTACTATTTACGGTTCGATAGTGCCTTTGGTAATAACTACACTTTAGTTTCGATTCAATAATATTTTATTAAATTTGGGATATTCAAGATATTGGTAGAAATTACTTATTACGTTTAACTGTTTAGTGCTTTAGGAATTAGCGTTTAATTCCTTTTATTCGACCGCTATCGACAGGTCGTGGTTAAATTCCGGGCAACAACTGCCTCTTCAATATTTTCCAATAAGTTGCTTAACCTAAATACATAAAGCATCTTTCCGATGCATATACATAATTACCTATTTACTAAGCCCACTCAACAATTCGCATATTCCCACATATGTACTTTGGCTGCAACATAGTTGCAGTCAGTATTATTATTTATTATGCTTATTGGGATATCTCATTTTATTCAGAAATGTTTTGCATTCCCGAATTTTGACACCAATAAGTATGTCAGTTTGTATATCTGTATGCCTCTGTAGAACAAAATAAGCAGAGGCATCAACTGAATTGGTTTCTATTAATGTATGTATGTTTGTACATTTGTAGGTTCCAAAGTGGAGTCATACACAAAGCCCAGTTTAGCTGGTTGTAACAAAGTATCTTATTTACTTTATTTATTGTGTGGGTGGCCTGATGTGAAATGCTGAGCAAGCATTACTAAAGACAACTAAGTTCTTATTTTGGGTGAACAAGTATATTTTAAAATATACTTGTTTTCCCTTTTCCTTCGGTATGGGGGGCATTCCACATAACTGCCCCACCGTTAGAGTTAGGACTCTCCTGAGGCCTTTTATCTAAATTTTCAATTTGCTTGGGGGCAGCTTCCACTAACATTATTCCCCCAGCGTTAGGATTTGGCCTTTCTTAATTTTTTTCATTTACAATTTTTATTTTTAAATTTTTCTTACGGAAAAATACCGTCAGCACGGCGATCATTATTAGCAAGCATATGGCTATTGTTATATTTGTACCATACGAGACATTTTTATGGTATTTTAATTCTTTAATTTCTTTCAAATTTTCGACATTTTTAATTTCTATTTCTTTAAACAGTATGTCCTGTTTATAGCTCTGATTTAACATTTTTACAGGGTAGTGAAATTTTTCTGCAAACTCTACTTTATTATTTTCAAAAATTTCATTGTCTATTTCAATTTTACAATTTGTGAATGTAATCAAAAAGTTATCTTTCAATACGATTTCTCTATTATCGCAATTTTGGCTTAAGGCCCTTTCATGTGCATTTACAATCAATAATGTATCATCATCTATGTTAACAATTCTAGTTTTATTATTTCTTTTAAAGAGACAATCGTTTTTAAATATGCAATTCTTGCTTCTTTTCAAATCCTTTAAAGGAGTATCCTTTCTATAGTTTAGGTGTACTTTGTTTACTGTAACAAAAAAATTAACTCTTTTCCTGCTTCATGCATCCCCATTATGGGCTGCTGTACTGAACCTATCATCATCATTATCATCGGGGTTTAGGTTAGGCAAATTCGCAAATTTGTGTGGTCTTTTTATGTTGGAAGGGTGAACGTTTTGCAGCGGGTTAATTCTGAAATATGGTTGATCCTTATGCCTTACTCTTTTATAATTTTTAATTGGCCCTGTCTCTCTATTTTCGGTGTAATCTTCTCTTTTTGAGTTATGCTTGGCTATTGTTTTTTCTTTTGCTACCTTGATTCTATCTTGTAATATGGATGGACAAATGCTTTCTTTGCGAACCTTGGAGAGCACTTGATAGTTGAGTGATATCGATCGTATAGTTAGCTATAACCATCTGCATCCTCATTTCTGTTGAAAGACTCGTATCATCAATTCCTGTTAGTTTTTCCAACAGGGTTGAGTGAAGTCTCTCAATGTCTACACTACCAGTGTGGTTATTGGGTTTAGTTAAGTGGACCTCAATATTTTCGGCATTCAGATATTCTATTAATTGTTCTGCTCTAAATTCATTATCCACTATAACTTTCTTAGGTTTCCCGAATTTTGCAAATTGTTCCATTCGTATGGTCTTCTTTGACCTCCAATTCCTATCAGTAATTCTATATGCTGCTATTGTGGTAACAAACGAATGTATGTTAAAGTGAAAAATATCTATGTGAACAATTTGATTTTTATCTGTAGGGGTTTCTGTTATACTAAATTTTGGTTTTATAGGCTTCCTATCATATTTTATCTGTTGACACTTCTCACAGTTATTTATTATTAACTGAACGTGATCCCTAATTTTTGGATACAAAATTTTATCTTTCAGTGTATTATATGTTTCTCCAATGCCGCTATGCATCGATTCATTATTGTGATACAAAGAGATTTGTCTATGCAGTTCTTCTTCCTGCAATATATCTGTTGCTCTCTTTGTGCACTTTACGAATTCCAGCTTGGTATTACAGGAGAACATGGATATTAGTAACAATTGAATTTTATGATAATCCCTATCTTCAACTTCAGAAAAAATTCCAATTTTGCCACCCTCAATGTGCCTTTCCAATATTCTTTTTAACGTTACTTAATTATTCGAGGGATCAATTTCTATTATCTTCCTACCATGTATCGTTTGGACTTCAGCTTGAGGGCTATATGTCACTATGATTCGAGTCCTGTACTTATTGACAATTTCCTCCTTTATAGCAAAGTGCTCTAATAATTATTCCTCGGCCGAATGTATCGTATCCGACATTTCCAAATTTGATTCCTTATCATTATTTTCATTTATCTTTGGCGAATTCTCGATTCGGCTTAAAAAATCTGCTACCACATTATTCTTTCCCTTTACATATTCTATTTCGTAATTGTATTCTTGCATTTTCAAAAGCCACCTCTGGTGACGTTGCGAAAACTCTTTCCCCTTATATTTGGGACAGTGGCCAGTGATTATTTTAAATTTATTTCCATATAGGTATGGTCTAAAATATGTAATTGCATAAATAATTGCCAGAAACTCCTTATCGGTAGTGGCATAATTTTGCTCATGATTATTCAGAGTTCTTGAAATATAGCATACTGGCTGACCCTGTTGTGACAATACTGCGCCAATGGCGTAATCACTTGCATCTGTTGCGATTGAAAATTCCTTATCATACTCTGGGTATTTAAAGATTTGATTGGAAGAAATGAGAGATTTGAGATTCTGAAAGCTCGAAATATATTGTGGGTCATTAGGGTTTATTTTACACCCTTTTTTCAAATATTTAATCATTGGATATGCTGTTTTTGAATAATCTTTTATAAATTTCCTGTAATACCCTGTAGCTCCCAAAAAGCTCTTCATTTGTCTTTCCGTTCTTGGTACTTTTAAATCTAAAATCACTGCAATTTTCTCTTTATTGGGCTTTATACCTTCTTTAGTTAAGGTGTGCCCTAAAAATTTTGTTTCTTTCCTTAAGAAACTGCACTTATCCGCCTGAATCTTCAAATTGTGCTCTTGTAGTTTTGAAAAAATTTTATCTATGGAGCTCAAATGTTCCTCCAATAAAGTGGAAAATATCAAAATGCCATCCAAATAAACGACACATATTTTATTAATATACTCTCTTAGTATGTCATTCATAAGTCTTTGAAAAGTAGCCGGGGCATTTTTCAACCCAAACGGCATTCTAACATACTCGTACAAACCTAGTGGGGAAACGAAAGCAGTTTTTTCAATATCCTTAGATACCATTAAAATCTGATGGTAACCTTTTGCGAGATCAAGGGTGCTAAAGTACTGTGCTTTGCCCAACTTGTCCAAGATTCCTTCGATAATTGGCAAGGGATACTTATCGTCAATGATTATCTGGTTAAGCCTACGGTAATCAACCACCAAACGAAACTTCCTATTTCCCGATTTGTCATCTTTCTTTGGTACTATTATAATAGGAGAGCTATACTTACTCCTACTTTTTTGAATTATACCCTGCTTTTCCAGGTCTGTTATTTGCTTAACAGCCTCATCTTCATGTTTATTAGGTAATCTATAAATTTTTTAATTAATCTGCTGGTTTGTAGTGGTCTTTATTTCATGAACCACCGCTTTTGTATTTGTTAGGGTGTCCCCATTTCTATATATTAATTTTTCGTATTTTTTAAGCAATTTTTCAACCCTTTTCGTTCATCTGATTTTAGATGATCAAGTTGAATATTTTGTAATTTTCCCGATTCCAGTGCGTAAACTTGCTCTTGGATCGTTTTTGAATAAAATGGTATTTTAACGCCATTCAAAAGTTCAATTTCCTCATTCTCTATGTCAATTATTTTCAAATTTTTTAATATAAAATCATTTCCCAGCAACAGGTCATATGGTTTATCAAAATCCATTTTTAACCACCTCATTTTTGCATTATTAACATATTGAAATTCAGAGGGACAGGGGGAGGCAACTCTCTCGTTTGCGCCCCTAATATTCCCATTCAATGTATTTATTATTATTTTATTCCCCTCAACAACTGGCAAATTATATTTATCAAATGTTTCTCTTTTCATAATACTGATGGTGGATCCCGGATCCACCAATGTCAAAAAGTTTTCATTAAACAGTGTCAAAATTATCAATATTTTATTTTCACCACCCGAGGCTAGTTTGTACAAAACTCGTCATTTGTGTTGGTGTTTTCCACTTGACCCGCAGCATCGACGTCCATGGGTTGAGGCCCATTTGAACGTCTTGTCTGCTGAGAGGTATTTTGCCTGTTATTATTAAAGTTATTGTTCTGTTGCCGACTACCTACCTGTTGACCACTTTGGGGTCGGCTACCTACCTGCTGGCTGTTCTGAGGTCGGTTACTTACCTGTTGGCCACTTTGCCTGTTATACCGACCTGACTCATACCTACCGTTTGTTTGCCAATTATTAGGCTGCCCAATTCTGTTATTTGAAAAAAAATTATTTTGTGAACGGCTGCTATACCTAGCTGAATTATTCGCGGCCGTACCACCGTTATTATTATTATAGCCGCTGCTATTTAAAAAAAAAAATAAATGTAAGGCGCGATAACCTCCGAAGAGATCTAAGGCCGAGCTTCTCTTCCAATTTGCGTCGTGCTCCTCTTGATTTTCCCTACAAATTGGCCGGACGGGACCTACATGCTTTATGCCGACTCCGAACGGCATCTGCAAGGTAGATGAGTTTTCACTGAGAGCTTTTCATGGCAGAAATACCCCGCTTAGAAAAATTTTCCTCTAATTGAAAAACCTTATTTCTAAAAATTTTGATGTTGCTTTGCCCGGGAGTTGAACCCAGGGCATACGGTGTGATAGGCGGAGCACGCTACCATCACACCACGGTGGCCGCCTACTATTGCTATTTTGCCTTGCAAAATTATTCCCCTGCCTATACCCACTATTTTGTGGTCGGGAGTTATAATTTTGTGTTCGCTTATTTGCGATATACATTGGATTCAGATTTCCCGAATCCAATCCTATAAAATTATATATGAAATCCGCCATTTGCGGCCATTTTACAACATTTCTAATAGCGCAGGCAAACGAGCCTGACGCTAATTGTTTAATTCGTTGAAGGAGCATCCCCGTAAGTATCTCCTTCAACGTACCACCGTTTTCGCTTAGAGCGCTAAGCTCGGTGATATAATCACGGATATCCTTTGTTTTTCGACTCAATTCGGCAATTGAGTCTACTCTTAAATTTGTGATGTCTTTGTAATCGACATCTGGTCTTTTGTTGACCGAAAATGTTGCCTCAATTTAACCCTACACTCGTCCCACTTATCTGGTAGACTTAGGGACAAAAAATTTTTGGCCGATCCTCCTATCTTCAGATCGTAAACCACCCTAAATGCTTCCTACTGTTCTGTTGTATAGTCTGCCAAAATTCTATCCACCGTTTGGATAAATGATGGCAATTTTTTTATTACCCTCAAAGGGTTGCAAATATTTGAGGTCCTTTTCTATTCTCTGCCTATCTGTCGTATTACGCTGTGCAGCATTTTCCTGCAACAGTCTTGTAATAGCCACAAGGCAAGCCTCTACATTTTGAGCCATTTTTCTCTCTTTCCTTGTTTTTCCTTTCAACAAACCAACACACAAAAACAAGAAAACAAAATATTTTGCCAACGACTGCCTTTTTAAAGAAACACTTTCCTTTTCCTTTGCCAACGCTTTTCGCTTTATTATTATTAATATATATGTATATCCTTTTTTTCAAAACTTTAGGGGCTACAATATTCTTCCTTCCCCCTTTTCCTTTTTCTGTACAATATTAAGGATTGTAATATCCTTTTCTTCATTCTTTTTTTTTCTCTTTTTCAATTTATTTTTCTCTGTTTCACAATTATCACTCACTTAATCGCACTACTTATTCATAATAATAAAAAAAATATTTTTTTTTTCTGCTCACCCTGTTTTATCTCGTTCTCTGGTGTTGCTACAGCTGTGATGGGTTTCCGTATCCTTTTCCTCTTTCCTCGGTGCCGGATCTAATATTCCACTTCACTATGCCGCTGTTCCACTCCGTTATACCGCTTTATTATTATTATTATTTATTTTTTTTCTTTTATGTTATTATTGAGTTGCCGCCCGATTAATTGTTATTTTATTAAATTATTTATTTATTTATATAATTAAATTTTTTATTTTTTTTCACTTCAGTATTTTTTTCCCGGTTCGCCGCGACTGCGCCAGTTACGTCTTTAAGTTAGACGCTGGGCAGGGTACTACTTACGGTTCGATAGTGCCTTTGGTAATAACTACACTTTAGTTTCGATTCAATAATATTTTATTAAATTTGGTATTCAAGATATTGGTAGAAATTAAATTCAAGATATTTGTAGAAATTACTTATTGCGTATAACTGTTTAGTGCTTTAGGAATTAGCGTTTAATTCCTTTTATTCGACCGCTATCGACAGGTCGTGGTTAAATTCCGGGCAACAACTGCCTCTTCACTATTTTCCAATAAGTTGCTTAACCTAAATACATAAAGCATCTTTCCGATGCATATACATAATTACCTATTTACTAAGCCCACTCAACAATTCGCATATTCCCACATATGTACTTTGGCTGCAACATAGTTTCAGTCAGTATTATTATTTATTATGCTTATTGGGGTATCTCATTTCATTTAGGAATGTTTTGCATTCCCGAATGTTGACACCAATAAGTATGTCAGTTTGTATATCTGTATACCTCTGTAGAACAAAATAAGCAGAGGCATCAACTGAATTGGTTTCTATTAATGTATGTATGTTTGTACATTTGTATGCTTCCAAAGTGGAGTCATACACAAAGCCCAGTTTAGCTGGTTGCAACAAAGTATCTTATTTACTTTATTTATTGTGTGGGTGGCCTGATGTGAAATGCTGAGCAAGCATTACTTAAGACAACTAAGTTCTTATTTTGGGTGAACAAGTATATTTTAAAATATACTTGTGTTCCCTTTTTCTTCGGTATGGGGGGCATTCCACATAACTCGCGCGATGTCCTTTTCAAAAAAGTTGAACCCTGAGCTGTCGCCTAATGTTTTGTGGAGAAACTGGAAAAGCCTTCGTGTCCATGCCAGTTACAACTCAGACTGCTATCTAGAACCTGATATTCTAAATAATGCGTTTGTTAGTCGAGCTCCTTCTCGTTGATCTTCAAACCTATATCCGACCTCTCCTTGTCCCGATGACCTTTATTTGAATTTTGTGCAGTGTCTAAGCTGGACGTATATATAATATGTGTATATGAGATACGATCCAATGTTGTTGGGGATGATGGTGTTACCATAAAGTTTCTAAAAATTGTCCTGCCAAACATCTTACGTACACACACGCATATAATAAATCCTACGAATGGAAGGTGGCAGTTGTCATACCCGTAGCGAAAAATTAATCAGTCTGTCATCCCAATGACTTTAATCCGATTAGTGTTTGCCTGCCTTATCTCAAGTTTTTCAATCACTGATGTTCGAACAAATTTACCGATTTAGTTTGTGTACCTCAAGGGCCTTTCATGGGTCCATCGATATTTAGCCTTTTTATAAACGACTTATTTAACACGTGTCTACATGCGAAAATTATGCCTACGCAGATGACATACAGCTCTATATATCAAGCCCCCTGGAAAGAACAGTAGACTTGTGTGTTGATCTTGTTAGTGCCCTGTCATCCATAGAAGCCTGCCCTCCTGCGTAAAAGCCTTCGCATAAACTGCAATAAGTCACATGTGCTGCTATTTACAACAAACGCGTAGTTTTTAATTAGATTCCAAGCTTATATATAGGTGGTGACGTCATAATGTATGTATCTAAATTTACTAGCTCTCAACTCTGTTATTAGCAAGGTTGACAGGGAGCCCCGGTAGCTCTATGAAAAATTAATATTTCCCTGATCTTCTTCCTTCAGTGCGACTATTTTTTGTCAATGCTATTCGATTGTGTAACTCTATGCCAGTCTCTATCCGTACTAGCCTTGATAAACCCAACTTTAAAACAATTTTTTATTACGACTTTAGATAGTATTTGCTTAAATACATAAACATAAACAAATTGGAAATCGGATTTGCTCTCCAAATTCTTTTTCCACAAAAGACAATATGGGCTGAACTTATGCATACTTTCAAATGTTTTACCTGTTATATACATGAATATTAATTAGTGGAGTCCTTTGACTTGCACTAAAGCAAATTTTGGTCATTTCAGCCTATTTCTATTACATACATTAATTTATTACGCTTTCTTAATATTTCTTTCTTTTTATTTATACCTTCATTTCCAATTTTCCAAATTGTACTACGATGTTTTATGGTTTAATATTGTCCTAATGATCTTATTGAACTTATCTCTGTCAAATAAATATATAATTATAAATATATGTGACCCGGCCTATGAAAAGGTGGCTTATGACCCAAAAAAGAAATTGCGAGAAACAGCTGTTAAAGATAAACAATGCATTTCTTCAGTTTCTTAGTAGTAGTAAGTTTTTTGAGCCATAAGCCACCTTTTCATAGGCCGGGTCACATATATAATAATATTATTATTATTATTAAGACACAAGTAAGACAAAGTCTTTTAACGTGCCACATGTAAATTTATACAATACTTTCTTAAGATTAAGGATAAATGACTTAAATCTACAAGTTATTTGAACTTTACAATAAATTTGAAGATACATAGATCAATAAGCAAATAAACATAAAAGGAATACAGGAGAACATAGAGAAGGAACGAAAGAAAGAAAGGGTGTATTCAATATTTTAAGGTATATATGCAGAACTTCAGTAATATCATAATTTAAATTTTGAATAACAATAGTATAAAAGTAGCATTCGATAGTATCGGATAATCACAATTGTGGAACACCCTGTTAAATGTAAGATTGGGATTGAATAGCCAGTTTGAATTGCCGTGGATTTGCTACCATTTTTAATTTGTTAGGCAGTGAGTTCCACAACTGCATGGCTCTAACGAAAAACATTCTTGAGGTAGCTGAATATTTAAAGTGTGGTACTATAAGATTGCATGTTCTAGTTGAGTGTGCAAAAGTTAATTTTGAGAAGATATAACTCGGACAACGGGTATGGATTAGCTTATGTATAAATAACAATAAACGGCATTCAAAAATTTTTTATAAACTGCAACCAAGAATTTGTACGAATAGTTCGGATATATGGTCATATTTTCTTTTTAGGTGTACATATCTAGCTGCGTTGTTTATTAGTAATTGTAGTTTATTCATGGAACCCTTATCAAGGCAACCATATACTAGTTCTTGATATGAGATTATAGGCACTAATAGAGTCTTAAAAAGTTTTAGCTTAATATCCAGAGGGATATAAACTGCGGTTCTCCAAAGCTGTCTCAATACAGAGTACGACTTAGAAATTGTTGCATTTATATGATCAACGCATGATGGGGAGGTATTCAACCTAAAGCCTAGGGTTTTAACAGAATTCTCATATTTGATAATTGTACCATTCATTCTAAGAGGAGAAACATCATCCATGCTATATGAACAATGAGATAGGGCAATAGCTTGTGTCTTGGACGCATTAAGGTTAAGCCTATTATGATTCGACCATAAATAAATTGATTCCATATCTACGTTTATTCTGAACACCAAATCCTCTCTAAGCCCTAGAGTTGCGGATAGATATATTTGTGCATCATCAGCGTAAAGATGAATAGAAACATTTGTACAGCACTTAACAATGTCGTTGATGTATAGACTAAATAAAATGGGACCAAGAATAGATCCTTGGGGTACCCCAGCTGTAATTGTCACCAAATCAGAGCAGTTACTTTTTAGTACAACCTTTTGCCATCTATTCGTAAGATAGCTTGCAATCAATCCAACTGCATCGTGGTTAAATCCAAAGTACATGTAAAATTTTTGCAAAAGAATCTTCTCATTTGATTTAAAATGAATCTTTTAAAAACCTTTGATAATGCACATGGTTGAGTTGCATTCCATTTTTTAGCAACAGGTGTTATACTAGCTACTTTCCAAATGTCAGGGAACCTAGAAGTTGTCAATGAAAACTTTAAAATGTGAGTAAATGGGCCAATAATATAGGGCAGAACTAACTTTATAAACCTTAAACTGATACTGTCCTCACCTACCGCATTTAATTTATCTGAAAGTATACACGGTATAACTTCAGATTCACTAACATTTTTAAAACTAAATTTAATATCGCTATGAAGAGCAAGTTCACAATTTTGTTCGAATCGAGCGCTATCAACAGGCATCTTTATTGAAAAATATTCGTTCATATCGTCAGGATCAACCATACACTGTGACCTAATTTCCAATTTTACCCCAATACTTCTTAGATTGTTCCGTAGCAGTTTAGAAGGAAGCTTGACGTTGAATTTGCTTTGGAAGTAAGATTTCTCATCTCTGCGCGTTGCTTCAGTAGCTCTGTTACGCATTAGTATGAACATTGTCCAATTTTCCTCAGTTCTGTCTTTTTTCCAGGCCGAGTAACCCCTGTGCCTTGCATTTATAGCTTTACGTACCTCCTTAGTGAACCATGGCTGCTTATTTTTAATTATTTTTCTTTTCTTTAAAGGGACGTATTTATAATAGAGGTAACTAACCAACATGGAGAAATAACCAACTTTTTCGTTTAAGTCAGCTAAAAACCAACAGTCATTCCATGGTAGGACGGACGCTTCAGTAGCTAGCTCATTAACATTAATTTTACTAAAATCACGAAAGTGTATGAAATCTGGTGGTCTGTATACGTGAGAATTCAACTCTATATTATAATTTAAAAATAACAGGTCATGGTCGCTCACACTGCATAAAGAGAGTTGCTCAAAATGCAGTATGGACGAAACATCTGATACACAAAATAGTCGTGCAAACTAGGCTTACATTTGGGGCCAAAACGAGTAGACAAATTATTTATAACCTTCAAACCAACACTCACCAAATCATGCGAAAGATTCTTAGCGCGCTCGTTTTTTAAGAGCAAGTCTATATTTAGATCACCACATAGTATTATGTGTTCATACATTACGCTAAATCTATTGATCTGCTGAAATAAGTTGCTTAAATCACATAACATGCTTGGGTTATACACACATATCACAAGGCAGCTCTGAATGTTAGTGAAAAATCAACCACCAAAAACTCAACCTCGTCCGAATGGGTTGATTTGTGTACTATTTTAAGTTTTAGACCCTTCTTGTGATATATCGCTATTCCCCCACCACGCTTGACAAGCTGTCTATCGTTTCTCACAACAGAAAAATCACACAAATTGTAAAAATTGTCGCAGTTATCACCTCTAAACCAAGTCTCAGTCACACACACCACATCAACACATGTACCATCAAAGATGTATCTAAGATAATCAAGTTTGCATTGATTTAAGCTCCTAGCATTTAAATCCCGAATGGAAATTACTAACCAACTTTAACGAAGTTTTAAGGTTGAAATCGCTAGAGCCTACAGTTGAGTTATGCATAGGCATAGGACATAATTCCAAGCAATTCAATTTGACTGTAAAAGTATGAATCTGAAACCACTGTATTATAAGAAAAGGAATAATAGAAGGGTGATAGAAATTGAAATATAGCAAAGCCTGAAATAGAGAAGGTATGTATAATTAACCTACGTAAAAAATAACAAGTAAATGCTAACAATAAAGCAAACATAAACAAATGCATTTTGAGCATTACAGGTAAATATGTATGCAACAATATAAATAAAAATAAAAAGAACATCAAGTTGCGCTGCTCATAAGAGAATCTACATCAGTTTTGGTGCATACAAATTTCGGCTCTTCATTGCGTTTTAAGCGTACAAAAATCTTTCCTTGAATTGAAAACACAGAGAACAATTTCTTTTTTCTTCTAAGCTCACAAGCATAAGTCATAACTTCTCTGAGCATCTTAGGCAAGCTTTCATGTAGGTAAACACTGCCATAACCCGGTTGGTCAATGTCCGATAGTGCAAGTGACCTCTTACAATTGGTGAATAGTTGTTGTTACCCTTTTGCAGTTTGCTTTTACCATTTTTCATGCGGAACGCATCGCGCAGTGGGGGTGCTTTGCATTTCACACGACTGCAGATTTTTGCAAACTTTTTCTCAATTGAACATTTCACGCTTGTCATGACTAACAAGCATTTTCTAACTAAACACAGAATTTTGCATACAAACAATTTAAACAGACATCTTGTTCTTCCTTTTTTCAAAGCGTACTATGCCTAGCGACTAACATTTCTCCCCCCAGCGGGTTAGGGGGTCAGAATTTACCCGCGGTAGGTATGCCTGTCGTAAGAGGCGACTAAAATACCAGATTCAAGGGGCTGTGTAGCGCAACCCTTCAGGTTGCCAGCGCAATATATAGCTTCTCAAAACCCAATTGTCAACCTCACCTATCCGCGGCGAATCCTGTTTCACTAACAGACGAGGTTTTAGCGACCCCAAGCTCCTCGTGGAACTTGGGGATGGGGAGGGAGGGATAGCCTGAAGGCTTAATGTGGCCACATAAATCGTTCCCGAGATGGTCGGGCTAGCACTTTAATGGTGCTGTGTTACCGGAGCGTACCGGATCTGTATCCGGCAAAGGACCATCACATCGATAACACTCCCCAAGGCCTTCGGGGAGCAACCTTATCGCTACAACAACAACAGCAACTAACGTTGCTGTGCGCTTAGATACCTGAAGCATACAACCCACACCTCGTGTGCAGCTGTCCATTCAAGTATATGTATACATCTGTGTACATTAAAGCGTACACATTTCGTATGCAGCGTCTATAAAGCTACGCCCGTTGGTGTTGAGGCAGTAAGGAACTCCCCGAAGGGTTTGGGGAGTGTTATCGCCGTTATGAACGTGTGCTCAACGTCTTCAGGCAAAATTTTTTAAGAAAGCATTCAACTATTTTATGGGCTAGATACAAGAGCTAGAAAATTTCACTAGAAAAACTTTTAAAAGCGAATTTTTTCGAAAATTTTAAAGTATTAGAAATATTAGTACAATAACCCTACCTGTTTAGTTTGAATAATTGACATAGCTATTCCAAATACGGACATAAGCAATATTACACATGCATAGTAATAATAATCATATGTGAACCACAATATAACAGAAAATATTTGAAAAACATAGAAAGGATTCAGCATCTCTAAAACCAATAACGTCCTAAGCTTCTTATAAGGAATGGTTATTTCATTTGGCCCATACGTTAGTCGGCGAGATGATCGTTCCAAAGTTGATAAGCCCTTCTGTTGGTGAAAATAAGCGCTTGATACATTTACATCAAGTCCCCTTATTTTGATGAAAGATTTTGTTTGATTGTCCCAGGCGTACCGTAATTGTTTACATTTAAAAATTCTTACGATTTGTTTACCTATAAATGACAACAATATTGTATTAAATGAAAGTATATATTCAAAATGGTATTTGAAAAAAAATTATAAATTTATTTATTTTTTTATTCTATGGTATTGAAAGCATTACATATTAGTAAACAATTTTTGACAAATATTAACACTAAACTACATTAAAAAAGAACTTGTAACTAGCGTATTTTAAAATATGGATGCTGGAAACTGGGTCCAGATGAATATTATCATAACATAGTTACCATTTTGTTAACAATTAGGTAACATTATTGTGGTAGTGCTATAATCAAACATTCCACAGAGTAGGCCATGCACGGATCGGACCTCAAATGAGACAAAGTGCAAGAATCTTTTATGAACACGCTCAATTCTATTCGATTGAATAGCGTATAAGTGATTTTAAACTATGCCAATATATTCTAGTTTTAAGCCAACAAAACCATTATTAAAAACCTCTTTTGTTAAGGATCCTTAAGATCACGACTGTTCTTTCTTAATAAAGGAAAGTTAAGCATAAGCCTGTATGCAAGAACATTCTTTATCTTCTTTTTATTATTATCTTACCTTATGTCATGAAGTGAGGCTTTTATTTTAACAGTCTAACTATGTAACGTAGGGTTGCAATAACATAACCCCCCTGTACTTCTTCTTTCCACCTACGCCTGAACCCCCCTGTACTTCTTTTTCTATAGCATAGCCAACAACCACTACAGATGGCGGGCGGCAATAATACAACCACCATATGGTAAATGGCCATACGCGACCAACAGCTGATGGCAGGCCAATGGTGTGTTTCTTCAGCAAAATCACCACAAGACAATCACCACAATAGTGGTGTATTTATTTCTCCAGCAGTTTGCGGCACAACCCGTATAAAAACAGCGAATTTGCATTTTGCAATTCAGTCCTCGCAGGTGAGCCAGCGATAGTGGTTGTCTTTTTAAAGACAAATTAACCACTCCGGCTAGCTAGTTGAGTGGAGTGGGCGCTGTGATGGTGTGGGTCACCCTCCACCAGGGCTGGACAACGCGAGTGGTGTCTTCGGACTACTTTTCCCTCCGTCGCCCACCTTGGTGATTGAGCGGTCCGCCGCCTCAATGACCAAATACACCCTTCTCCCCTCAGTTCGGGTTGAGGGGCAGGGGCGCCGTCATGGCGCGAGTCACCTGGGCTGGACGACGCGAGGGGTGTCTTCGGACTACTCTTCCCTCCGCCGCCACCACCTGAGCGGCACGCTGCCTCAATGACCCAAATAACCCCTCCCCCTCAGCTCTGGTTAAGTAGGCTGGCCAGAGCGGTGCGACAACTCCCACTAGTTAGCTAGGGAGAAGAGGGTGCGGCCGGCTGGTTTCGGCCGTGAGTCGATGCGTGCGCACAGGGACTACCGCTGTGCCGTTAAGGTGCACTTCCCATCCGCCCACAGGTCGACCCACGGTGTCTCGGCTGGTACAACCCCCCTCCCCTTACGCACCTTCTGTTATTGTTCCTGTTGTTGTAGCAGTGCTTCGCCCCACCCAATAAGTACGACCGATCACAAATTGTCATCAATATCCTCTAACGGCAGTCCAAGGAAACTTGCTGTTTCAACAGGGGTGGCCCATAATGGGAGGGGTGTTTGAGGCGTTGGTTCCACATTACAATTAAAGAGATGGTTGATGTCATGTGGGGAAACATTGCAAGCAGGGCATACATTAAGAGTTTAACCTGTTACAGTATCCAGATCGAATTTCAGCTAGAGTGACTCGCGTTTCCCTGCGGAGTGTGCGTTCCTCTTCAGCAAGTTTTGGGAACTTTTTTTGGGTACTGGATTCACCGGGCAATTCCTGGCATAAAGGTCCGACGCCTGTTTGTGGAGTTCACTGAGGACCTGCTTGTGTTTTTTTGCTTCATACGAATGACTTCTCAGGTGCCGTATTTCCTCATATTGCTTACGGATATGACTCCCAAAGCCCCTAAGGGGTGTTAGCTCATCAATCAGATATCTGTTGGGATGCCCAGGTTTCTGGGTATTCAACAGGAACTGTTTGGTTAGCATCTCATTTCTCTCCCTGATGGGGAGTATTCTCGCCTCATTATGTAGATGGTGTTCTGGGGACATAAGAAGACAGCCCGAGGCGGTTCTGATAGCAGTATTTTGGCAGGCCTGCAGCTTCTTCCAGTGTGTAGCTTTTAGGCTTGGCGACCATATAGGGGACGGGTAGTATGCAATCGGCTGGCCAGTGGCTTTGTAAGTGGTAATGAGCGTTTCTTTGTCTTTTCCCCAAGTACTGCCAGCAAGAGATTTGAAGATTTTGTCACGGCTCACCAAAACGTAGATCCTGATCAAACGTCACGCACAAGATTTTGGGGTGTGGGACAGTCGGCATCGTAGCGCCATCGACGTGGATGTTCAGAATGGTCCACATTTAGGACGTCCATGTTGTAAATAAGGTCGCGGACGATTTAGTCGGTGATAATGCCAGGTTTCGGGAGGCGAAGAAACAGGAGAGATCAGGGAGGTAGCCATTTATTCTGTTGCAAAGCTCATCGATCTGTGGGCCTGGGCCTGTGGCCATTATTGTGCAGTCATCGGCGTAGGAAACGATAGTAACTCCTTCTGATGGCGAAGGTAGCTTTGATATGTAGAAGTTAAACAAAAATGAGGATAGAACACCACACTGTGGCACCCCTTGTTTAATTCTTCTTGGTTTTGATGTTTCGTTTCTAAATTGCACCAATGCCTGCCGACCACCCAGATAATTTGCGGTCCACCTTTTAAGACATGGGGGAAGGGTAGATCCTTCCAGGTCTTGCAGTAACGTGCCATGGTTGACCGTATCAAAAGCTTTTGATAGGTACTAGCGCAACGAGTACTCTTCTATGGTGGGGGTTTTGATTTAAACCGCAATTTATCTGGGTGTTAATGACATTTAGCGCGGTGGTGGTGCTATGGAGCTTTCTGAAGCCATGCTGATGACAGGCTTGCTGCAAATGTGCTTTGAAGTAGGGGAGCAAAATGGCTTCAAGCTTCTTGGCTACTGGCAATAGGAGAAATATCGGGCGATATGACTCTCTTATGTTAGCTGGTTTCCCAGGCTTTAGTAGCGCGATCACCTTGGCCATTTTCCATTTTTCGGGAATGAAGAAGGTGGAAAGAGGCAGGTTGAAGACATGCGCTAAATATTTGAAACCCTCTTTCATCATCATCATCATCATCATCATTTATTTAAGAGTTCGTTATAAGTACAGTAAGATAACAGAATCTTTTATCGTACAACACAAAATTATTACAAGTCAAGTGAGTCGTATTCATTTATAAATAAACATACATATAATTAATTTAACAAATTTTAAACAGAATAAATAGCTTAAGTATAAAAAGCATAGAAAAAGCAAAGTAAGAAGTCAGTAGAGGATAGGTTGCATTATGCTGATAGTTGGTTTATGTGTTATTAGAAAAAAAAAATATAAAGAACAGGTCTATAGTTACTTTGGTTTAAAGAGTTTTTCACAGTAGACGGAATTGAGTTCCAGACGCGTGCGGTGTTGAGGAAGAACAGCCTAGCCGATGCCACATAATTAAAACTGGGTATATTCAGAGTACATGACCTGGTGGACCTATTAAACGCAAGTTTGTCATACAAGTATGGGGAGACTTCGTTAGGATTAGTCTGAATAAAAATATGCAACTCCTTGCCCTTTGATACTCAGTTATGTGGCAACCTAATACACGAGATCTCCCTAGGCTTTTAAGCATCGGCATGGCTATGCCGTCTGGGCCCACTGCTTTGGATGGTTTAGCATGACCGATGGCATCCTCAATCTCTTTGGCGGTGATGGTAATTGGAGACGCGCTGAATTTATGCTTATGTGCGTGTCTGTTGACCCTCCATCTATATTTGTCGACCGTAGAATGCATTATATATTGTCGGCAGAAAGCGCTCGCGCATTTTTTCGCATCCGACAGCACTTTATCGCTTAGGTGCTCCTCCCATTTCGCCCTCTTGTGTTCATCCACAAGCAGTCTGATGCATTGGTTTATATCCCTTATTTGGGGGTCGCCGGGATCGAGCTGTCTTATAAAGTCACGTTCTCTCTCTACTAGTGTGCAAGTAGGGAGGCGAGGGTGTTCAGCGGTGAAACCAGCACTAACCCGAGTCCTCGCAGTATCTTCCTTAGGTGACCGACCCCGCAGACTATCGATCCTGCCGAAGACTACCGATCCATCCGATCCCGCCGATACCACCGACGACTACCGATCCCGCCGAATACCCCGCCCAGAATACGCAGCCGCTGTCCAGGTAGACCCCGTCGCCAGCCTACATCCCCTCTCACAACGGCTCTGGTACGCGCTCCGTAGCCCGCCGGTGCTACACCGACCTTTGGCCATCCGCCATACTACGGCCGCCCCGGCCCTGCTTCCATACCGCCATACCAATCCGCCCTTTACCCGACAATCGTTCAGTCGTCCTGCCGATACCTCCTCTGCTCCGACGACCGTTATCCGCCGCCCCGCCCCCTCCCCATCTTGCGACGGAAAGCTGCTGCCCGCCTAATACCTCCAGCCTCTAGCCGTGTGTGCGTGTGTTCGTTACACATAAATATTGGGTTTTTATTCAGTAGGGGTTTGTGGGACCTTTACTCGACTCTGGATTGACTGAGCGTTACCCCAGCCTTAGGCAAAACCCAACTCATAACTATTAACTATTTTTTATTAATTAAATAAATACACATATAAATAAATGAAACAATAAATGAAACGCGCATTTTATGTTTATAAAATATAAACTTTATTAAGCGGCACTATACGACTTCAGTTCCGCGAGTGAGTAAAAACTAGCTTACTTAAAGCTACGATTTTAAAAGCTAACCTATCCTGAGATTACCTACGTGAAAGAGGGTTTACGCGTGTGGCGCTCACCTGAAGTATTTCGTTAATTGAGCGAATAAACTGTTGCGCGTGTTTCGCTCACCAAAGGTGTTTAGTTTCAGCAACTAAGAAACGGCGAGCGGTTTGCCGGAACAATTATGTGGGAACGGTATCGCAAAATATTATGCTGAGTGCGTGGGAATGGGCTACACAAAATATTGTGTTAACTCCTCCCTCCGAAATTCCGATCGCCCCGATTGGACTAAAAAATGGGATGTCGTTAAAACGTCTGTGCCTTGGAGGTTTGATAACTAGCATTTCAAAGAACTCGTGTTTGTGAATAATAATTTCAGAGGTTTTGTGTCTTTTGCATCTGAAAATTGCAAAAATATGATGAATACTAAGATTTATAGCCCAAAGTTAGTGAATAAGCTAGATTTCATCAAGAGTTTCAGAGAACTTATGTTTTTAATGTTCTTAATATTAAGCTCTTTCATAAGTCTTAAGGATAGTACTTCCTCGAATTCTGAGCGTGAATTTGAATGTTGGATTAAAGCAGGCAAAAAAGGTCTCAGGCTATGTTGTTCTAAAGTTGTAAAATTCATGTTATTAATTCTTATGGTTTCATTAAAGATTTTTATAAAATATGATCCTGTTGTAGTAATATTTCGTTGGAAATTATTTAAAAGTATTAATTCGTTATTTATTTCAACAATGTTTTTTACATGTACCGTGTTTGTTACAGTACACATATATGGTTCATTCTTTATTATATTTCTTATACACATTTCGTTTTCCAAATTAGCAAATTGGGTTTGTTTGCCAATTTTTATTTCATTTATTATTTTACAATCTTTTTTTATACCGTATTATTCTTCATTACATTTTAATATTTTTTCAAAATTTCTCTTTAAAATAGTTTCGTTTTTAACTTAAAGGCTTAATTATAATAGATTTTCAATTTCCTTACCGGTCTTCGGTACTTTTATCATATAAATTAGTAGGTTCTAAGCAATTTGAACGTTTGCAAAATTCAATGATTCTTGTAACGTACCGAATGCCAAATTTTCGTCTATAAAATTTTTATTTATTCTGTAAACTTCCTGAATTGTAATAATAACTGAGTTAATAATGTTCGCTTTAGTTAAATGTTTTCTAACTTGTCTTTGATTATGTCAATTTCAAACTTATACTGAAGTATTACTGCAGTTTGGAATTCGTTAGCATTTCCTCCGAGACTTTATTATTGAGTTGCTAATCTGTGAGATATTGTTAATTCTTTCGATAATGTTTTTGTTAATTAGTTGTTGATTGTTATTTCCAATTACTTCTGAAATTTACTTTTAGTGGCTACCAGGTCGTCATGGTCAGGATTTCCAGCTATCCATTTCCAGGCCGATCCTAAGAAATCTACGGATCTTTTATTTTTGTGTTTGGGTAAGATGTTATTAATGGTTGCGTTGATGTTATTAATCTCGTCTGTTATAAATGGCTAGAGGGTGTTGTTAGTTGGAATGTTTCTAATGAAGAGTATGTTTAGTTCTTGTAATACTGTAGAATATTCCGTTATATTTGTCATGTGGATAATCCGGAAGGTTCCCGTTTGAATTTTCACAATTCCGTCCTCCATAATAATGATTTCTGATTGAATGTAGTCTAACACTTCAACCGAACCATTGCTTAAAATAAAGGAAAATGAGAAATCTCAAAAATAAAAATGTGTTGAATTAGTTTCGTATTCGGTCCTTGTGAACTATTTTCTATAGTGTCCTTCTTATTTTGATTAGGGTATTGTAGGTCTTGTAGGTCTTGTTCTTGTGTCTTTTTAAGTTTTTAAAAATGTTTGCCCTGGTTTCCTCTCAATTGTCGCGATTGGATGGACAAGGTCTGCCGAAAAATATATCAACTGGGGTTTCCCTGTAACGAAGTGGATAGTATGATTGTTTTTGTTTACAGACCATTCCAATAGTTCTTCAAAGTTTTTGCCTGGGTATTCTTGTCTAAGCCCTCACTAGAGTAGGCACCTTATCGTTGGTGTGAAGGCTTAGCCGAACTCCATAGCGCTCCACTATGAATGGGAGCAATTTAGGACTGGCATCTACGCCGTTTCGCCTCATAGGAGGGCGGCGGGATGTCGGTGACCAAGAACTGCCAAACCCCTAATCCAGGATGTTATGCGGACCGAGCCTATTGGACGATTTGCAGCCAGGGCTGTATCCGAACGTAGCCTTCCCGATATTGGGCCACCTCGGGAAGTATTGATGGGCTTTCCACAGTAAGGGGCGCTACTGTGGCGGACGGTTCTTTCCCCGTATATAATACCGGCCTGCTGAGCCCGCCTTGTCGGGCAGATGGTCGTACGACCAAGAGAACGCCTCATTACCTAATTGTAATAAGGACGATGACAGAGTGAGGACTGAGTCGCAAGCCA